>NC_026006.2:26202316-26374816 GCF_000442705.2 Elaeis guineensis | reverse complement strand
CATGCTGATCAATTAGGCTTTTGTGCTTGGTTCAAAAATAAGCTCAAATTGTTCTTGAAATAATTGTAAACAAACTAAGCTTGATCTCAGAAATTGATGCTTGAAATTAATTGCAAACCAAGCTTTGTCTGATCAATGCTCCGTCAAGCTTAGCTTGATTACAGTCCCATATGTGGGCAACTATAACTTTGTGGGTAACGAGGTAAAAAAAGGGTTTTATGAGGATAAAAAAAAAAGAAAAAATGAGTTGGTTTATGCACCTTTGATGTTTTGGACTGTAGAATATTTAAGTAAATAATCTTATGAGAATAAAGAATTATTTTCTAGAACATGCTAAAAGAATTTGGAAAGAAAATCAGTTGATCAAAGGTTTTTTTTCCTATTATTTAGGTCATTACTTCTTTCACTTTCATTTTAACTTATAGAACACATTTTCTATGTGTGAGTCCCAAATCCAACTCCATTTTTGTCTATGAAACATCAATGTGGAACCTTAGTGAGGATTTGTCTCATACAATGTAAATAAATATCATATTTATTAGCATTAGATAATATTTGAGTATATTTGAGTTCGTATATTAACCTTAGTTTATGGATATGTGAGAATTGAATTAGCTAATAAGAATAAAAACGTATGTCCTTTCAGTTCTTTTCTCTATTTCTATCAATTGAGTTACCTTTAGATCAACTATGCAACATGCTAAGATGATAGATGTCCAAAGTTGAAGGTTTATGTGATTTTATATCTCTTACCAAAGGATTCTCACACTCATCTTCAAACTTGTCATTCATGTCTATGATATGCTCATAGATGTCCTATTGCAAGGAATCATGGATAACATCATGACGATAAATCATGAAGATAACTATGTCCCAAATTCTTATATTGGCAATGCCCACTTATTTCTTTGCATCTGTATATGCAAGACTCTATACATACATACATACATACCTTTGTAGGATCTTCTATGTTAGCGTTCTTGCATTGTTCTTTAATAAAATGAGTCATTTTTGTAGCAACCCACATCAAACCTTTGTAGGATCTTCTGTATTGGTGTTATAAGAACAAGACAAACAAGCATGAGAAAGAGAAATACACCCCAAAACAAAGGGAAAAATAAGAAGAGACATGACTCATGAGTGATTTACATGGTTTGACAAATTGTCTACGTGCACGAGGATTGCAAAGAGAAATCCACTAATGTGAATAATATATAAAATAACTAGAACCCAAAGATAAGAGCCCATATGGTGAAAATCCACTCATCTATTGTTACTGGAAAAGCTTCTCCAAAAATATCATTCCCAAAGCCTCTCTCTAGCATTTACTTTGAAACCCTAGAAGAGAGGATAGGGCTTTATATTATAATTAGTTTGTCATTGCTGTTAGATCATCCATTGGAACTCACATCTGCTAGATATCCATATGCAAACTTGACTCCCGAAGCAATTAGAAAACAAATCTTTATTCAACAATGCATTCCAAACTTGATAACCATATTGACTTGTGTGGAAGAAATTGGTTCTCTTAGAACTTTTCTCTCTGTTCCCATGGTGGCAAGCCTGAAGTCCACATTTGGGGATTTCCATGCGCTAAAGACAATAGCCATATGGCTCTCTCCCTTTAATACTACAGGGACAATGCCTGCTTTTTTTCTCCAACCAATAGGCTAACTGGATGATTTGAAGAGAGAACTCAAGCTTTGTTCAAATCCTAGATAAAACCCACCCTGCAGCCATATAATCTCTGCTTCAACTCAAGCTAAACATTACCATAATTATTGTTTTGCCATTATTGATTATACAAAGCCACATCCACAACAATTTTAACATTCATACCATTTATTAAGTCATCATAGAGAGTATCCATTGTTTACAATTCTCAATGGTCAGTAGGTTCAGATTAAGTTGGAATCAGTTAAGAGCAGCAGCGACATCATAAGGCATTTGGGGGTTGCATGGATCCTTGGAAAATCTTATTGGATCATCTAGTTGGGTTCTTAATTTTAAAGATAGTGGAAATGATGCGTTTCAAAGAGATTAGACATCTCAAAGTGCTAGCTAATCAAGCTAGTAAAGTTTTTAGTAGTTGTTCTAAAAGATCCAGGACCAATGTTCATTGAATTGGTACCAGGGCTTGTACTTGCCGGCTACTGGTTTGGTAAAAAATTGGTATGTATTGTCTCAAATTGAGGCATATCTGAACCTGGAGGTTGGAGGGGAGAAGGGAGGAGAGGGAGAGACGGTGTATCTCCAATGTCATTGTTGTCTCGGCAGCTCTGTAGTCATTGTCATCTATGGTGGTAGTGGCGATGATGAGGGCGATGGAACCCTAATCCTAGCAAGGTATCATGACTCATAAGAGGCATGGATGTTTGAGAGAGATGGGAGAGGGGAGGGGGTAGAGAGGAAAGGAGGGTCGGGAGATAGGGAGAGAGGGTTGAGGGGAGAGGACGATCAGGAGAAAGGGGGCAAGGAGAGGGGAGAGAAAGATTGGGAAAGAGGGGAGAAGGATTGGAGGAGTTATGACCCATGATTGAAATTATAAACCACCAAACTGTCCGATTCAGTCAAAAACAGCCTGAAATGGCTTGAAATTGGGTGGAACCAAATGATTCAGCCCGATTCAGGTTGATTCTCAGCTGAGACCGAATTGAGTAGATGAACCATTCCAGTTATGGCTGGTCCTGTTTGGTACATCACAAACTGCTCGGTTCGAGATGGTTCGACGGTTCATGCTTGGGGCTAAATCTTGGCTTTACCAAGGTTTTGGGGCTAAGGGTGTCTAGAGCAGGGCCACCCCCTATTGTATAGCCCATTATGTATGGGTCCTTTCTATAAAAAAAGGAAAAGAGATCTGGTAGTCAAATCGATAACTAAGCATACTTTTTAAGGACTATTAATTCCTTTACTAAGATTATTTTTCTTCCATAAGAAAAAGGGATTAGCTGTTGGCTTGCTTGCCATGATCTCTGTGTTTGTGCTTTGCTTCAAGCTTTTCAGCATACTTTTGATGCTAAAGCCCTGTCCAGAATATCTTATTGATCTTATTGGATGGATAAGATCCTTTGGCATCCAAAAAAGCGACTCATCAAATATTTACACTTGCATGTAGTGCCTCATCTATGCCTATATGTGCATATCTCCACCATTTGATTTCGTTTATGTAATCATATCTGCTGACAGTGATTTTATTTATATTATGCCAGTATGCCCAATTTGATGCTTGCTATTAAAAGGAAAATATGCATGTCATGTGCGTCAAACACTGTTGAACCATGTTTGTCGGACATAATCCTTCACTGATTTCTGTTCTAGCACAGCATTTAGAATGGATTTATATCTTGTTCATGTGCTCCAGCTTTGACATTATAATTAGTAAGTTTCTTTCTCTGATTGTTATTTATAATTGATGGTTCTGAACTTAATAGTTTTGTCTAGAAATAGATGCTTATTTACTATTATTATGCATAACAGTTTTATCTAGTTATCATGATCATGTCAGCATTAACTACAAAAGAATTTTCTACTTTCAATATCATTTTGCATGTTGTTATTTTTGTGCTTTCAATTTGTCATTTCCTTGATTTAATCTGGTACACAGTGAAACAATTTGTGATGAATTTTGTAGCTTGTAATTCTCTATTGTCTACATTTCTATAAATTTCAAGGTTTTGACTAGTGTACAAAAAATATGAAATTAATATCTATAAAAATGATAAATTGCTCAAAAAAATATATTCTTGGATGTTTTTTCCATACATTTTATTTTGTTTTTTTTTTTCCTGCTTTTCTCCATCTACTCAAGTTTGATACAAAGCATGCTATTAAAGCAATTTTTCTTTTAACCAACCAACCTAAATAGTTGGCAAAAGGCTGTTTGTTGTGATCATCTTATGATTCTTTAATGCAAATTCATGGCCCATTTTGGTTTTATCTCTGATATAAGATTGGGTTGTCTAGGACTTAGTGCAGCTGATGCGAAAGTTGGGGTCAACAAGCCAGAATTGCTTCCTAAAGAATTTAGTCCGGTCATTGATGTTGCCGGGTTTCTCTCTGCAGGGCAGGTGTCAGTAATTCCTTGTTGCAAAGTTAGTTTTTACTTTCTTTTAGCAAGATGTTTGCAATTTGTAGTGATAGATGTATTGGGAAACAGTGAACTTGAACTACTGAGAAGCAAGGTTCAAAATACTAGTCAATCCAGTACATACTCATTGATAAGCACCATACTGAGTCTGATTCAAGGGAGCATTGATACGGGCAAATATCACCTAAAGCACATCAGAACTGCTCAAACTGAACCTGGATTGAGTAGTTTGGCATGGATCATGGTCGATTCGCCCTAAATTGAATGCAAATCAATGCACCCTAAATTGAATGGTCTATTCACCCTAAACTGTGTGATACAGCTTGGGATGGCTAAAACAAACCTTTTTGCAATCATTTACCACCATTTGAATGTGGGAATGAAATGAGGGAGAAGGGAAGTATGTCTGGTGAGACTTGCTTGCAGGATTGAAGTTTGGATTTTGAGTTTTGAGACAAATCTCATTCTAGCTAGGAATTCTCCCTCCTCCCTTCTCTTATTGTTCAAAAATCCAAGTGAAATTGTGTTTAATGGAAAAAAAAAAAAAGAAAAAACATTGGAGTATTTTGTCAAATGAGGATTGAATAGTCATTGATCATTGAATTCATGCTGTAGAGCTTGAATCTAGGATCAAAATCAATGATTTTGGGGATTTTGAGTTGAATCCGAAAACCTTAAAAATTGTGCACATACGAAGTTTTTATTCTAAAAAAGGCCGTACCAAGGCATTCTAGCTATACCTATACATACTCATCAATACTTTTTTTTGGGCATAATCATCGATACAATGTGCACTCTACCCACCTTTGGGTTCGGTATGCTCTTGTACCTCAACATTTCAAACCTTGCTTAGGACAACTATATTTATAAAGTTGGTAGTTATGCGAACATATTTGTTCGTAAAGTGGGTACGCATGGTAGGTTTAAAAAGCCAAGATATTGGTATGCTAATGTGTCCTTTTCTGTATTCTTCCTCTTTGACTTGGCTTAGTAAGTCATAATTTAATAAAAGTTTGTTTAAATATAGGGACTTGAGCAGACAGAATGCAATTCTTGATGGGTCTTTCTTTTTTTAAGGGGGGGACTTGGAGTTGTTGGAGTACGGTCTTAACTAAACAAAACAGTGAGTCAATATTATGTGCTTTCTTCTTTGATTATACAGAAAGAAGACAAGAATGACCAGAGTTTAACCATCAGCAATAATCTTTGACCAATTTTAATAGTTTTGGTGCATGAACCCCTTTGTGTGATTTGCTTTTATCAAGCTTAACATCCCATGTCAAAATCAGAAATGCATGTGTTGGGAGGTAATTTATCACCCAGGCTAAAGATATGAACCAGCAGAAAGATATGTGATGAAGTGCACAGGACCAACACTACAGCATCATTGGAGATAAAGGTATCTGATCCCGGAGGTAGATATGTCTCTTTCGAACCATGAGAGGGCTGTCTGAAGGAGATCATTCAGTATATAATTTTGGACCTCTCCAATCCTAACTTCAGACCCTGATGATCTTCCTAAGCAAAACATCAAAGTCCGGATGATCCCGACTTCAGTTTAAAACTTAGACTCCAACTAGTTTTAGTCTTTGCAATAGCTGGCATTTGGATAGGCTGATCTCTGACTTCGGCGGCAGATAAGCTTCGGATCCTACCGACACTTATTCCTATAGGTGCGACTGGCTCTAGTCATTTTCTTCCTTTGGCACCCATCTTCATTAGACCATGTTGAAGCCTCTTCAACCAAAACTAGTCCAATGCTACGTATGCCTTCATTTCAAATTCAAAAGCGCCTGCGACACTACAAGTGGATCCAAAATAGATAAGGCAGGTGTAACTGTCCGATCTTAAAGATTTCGACTGAAAATCTTGTCATATCATGCCTAAATCGGCTTGACAATCTGTCAAAAGCAGCTTTTCAGCTCTCGCCTAAAAAACGGCCTCCAGAGGATCCCTAAGGTACGTGAGAACAATCTCTCTCAAACGCTCTCTCTTTACTGTTTCTTTGAGATTTGACTTGAGTTGTGGAGGGTCTCCGTCGGAGCCAACTTCGGCTAGAACTTGTTTTGCAGGATACTTTCTAGAAAGGGCCTGCCATCACTCTAGCTACTCCAACTGAGATTCGAATTTCAACGACAACAGATTGGCGATAGAAGAAAGGCATACTGATCTGATATCGAGGAGTAAGAGATTGAGACCATGGCCCCATATAGAACATCTTTTCGGTGGTCTAACGCCACCACCTATTTTGAGGAGCAAGAGATTGAGACCATGGCCCCATATAGAACATCTTTTCGGTGGTCTAACGCCACCACCTCCCGGGTGGCGGAAAATATGCCCAACCCCCAGGCCCATGCGTAACTTCAGGAGGTTCCTCCACCACCTCCGGAGGCCGTCAGTGCGAAGTAGTTCAACCTGCTATTTCAATAGTGCAGATCCTGACCACCGCCATCCAGACGATGCAGCAACTCCATACTGCACCAATGATGGCGGTGCGGTGCAGTAGATCAATGCCGCATCGG
Source organism: Elaeis guineensis (assembly GCF_000442705.2). Classification (NCBI taxonomy): domain Eukaryota; kingdom Viridiplantae; phylum Streptophyta; class Magnoliopsida; order Arecales; family Arecaceae; genus Elaeis; species Elaeis guineensis. The sequence goes on along the minus strand of NC_026006.2, from coordinate 26,368,207 downwards.
TGGCAGCAGTAGCTCAGCCAACCAATGCTACACCAGTGGCGGAGTCACAACCAGCCAATCCTATACAGCAACCTGCATCATCACTGTAGATCTTCCTGCAGAGCTTTGAGTGGGGGAGGCAGACTCGCCATAGCCGGCCTCGAAGCCCAGAGTAGAGAAGGCAGTGATCTCTGAGTCCCTGTTTCAGGCAGGACTTGACCCCTACTAGCAATCTCCTCTGCAGTGTTCAGAGGATTGTACTGCCCAAGATGCGGACATCAACTGTAAGCTTCGAGAGATGAATGAATGGATTGAGGCACTCTACAACCAGCCTCCGATACGAGATGATAGATACCATACGGACCCACCATTCAGCATCCAGATTATGCAAGAACAGCTCCCTCGCAACTTCAAGATGCCGCAGCAGGAGAGCTACCAAGGGACTACCGATCCCGTGGACCGTTTGGAAAGCTTTAGGGTCCTGATGCTTTTTCACGAGGCTACCGATGTTGCCCTTTGTCGAGATTTCCCATCTACCTTGAAGGGCATAGCTCGACACTGGCATTCAAGTCTGAAGTCATGGCCGATCCACTCATCTGATCAAATGAGTCAATTGTTTGTGGGTCACTTTGTCAGCAGTAGGAGGCATCGGAAAGGATTTGACTCCCTAGTCAACATCAAACAGGAGAGGCAGTCAATCCTCTCCTATCTAGCCGCTTTAATGCGATTGCACTGGAGGTTCGCGATCTAGATGAATCGGTCGCCATGACAACTCTAAAAGGATAGATTTCTGAAAAACGATCTTCGGTACTTTTTGGAGAAGATCTACCCTTGCAATTTTGTTGATATGTTGGCTCGAACGGAAAAGTACGTGCGGGCTGATGAAGCATTTAAAGATGAGCCTTCGATAGATGTGGCTATCGAAGAGAAGAAAGAAGAGGAGACGAAGTCTCCGTCGAGGGATCGAAAGCGCTCTCGCTCTCCATTCAGAAGTCGGAGGTCCCGAACTCCCTTACAGAACCCTCGACAAAAGATTTCCTTTAGAGGAGAGTGATGTGTCTCCACTTAAGAGATTCACAAACTACACGCCGTTGAACGCTACCCGAGCCCAAGTATTGATGCAAATCAGGGATTGGATCCATCGGATAGAAAAGTTGCAGATCCATCCAGATCGTCGAAATCCCAACAAGTATTGCCTCTATCATCGCGATCATGGCCTCGACACCGAAGAATGCCTTCAGCCTCAGGATAAAATTGAGGAGCTTATTTGGCGTGGGTGCTTGAACCGGTTTATCAGGCATCGGCAGGAGCAGTCGGAAGAACGGTGGAGGTCGCATCGCCCACCAAAATAGCGGCAAGAAGAGCCCTTTGGAGAGTGACCTCCCGTCAGAGTAATAAACACAATAACTAAGGGGCACCGAAGCAGAGCAGAGAAGTTGGCCGAATCTGCCAAGAAGAGGAGAATTGAAGAGTCCATTGCTTTTACTGAGGAAGATACTCAAGGAGTTCAGTTTTAGCATGATGATGCGGTGGTTGTATCTTTAAATATCGCTATGATGTACGTTGCATTCTGATTGATAATGAAAATTCGGCAGACGAATTATTTTATGATGCTTTCTTTCATATGGGCATACCTCCTGAACGCCTAGGGCGATTGGACTCACCTCTTGTAGGATTTACTGGAGATGCGGTGCCTATTGAAAGAGTTATTATTGGGTTCCGATGGCGCAGCGGAAATGTTAGGTATTTAAAATTTTCATTCAAAACACCTGGCGCACCAAAAACTCTAATGCTCAGAAACCCTTGACTATAACAATTAAAGCATAATTAATGTAAACTTGGATAAGAAGCATACCTGTAGCGCTAATCTCAATTTTCATGAGGCGTCCAAGCATCCGCCCTCTAACGGTGATCCACACGACAATTGGACCAAAGATAGCACTCCACCTTGCTTCAAGAGTTCAGCCCCTGTAACTCGACTAGCCTCATATCGGTCAGATTTTTCTAAGAACCTGACTCGACTCTCTTAGAATCTCCTCTGAACTTCTGAATCTCCTTCTTTAGGACCTTTCTAACCTTTGTCTGGACCTGATTAGGCTTTGTTTTAAAATCCAAAGCCTTGTCCTAAAACTAAGATGGATTGTAAGAAAGAAAGGAGAGCAACGGAGACAAAATTGGAAAGTCTTTCTGAATTGCATCGGACACCTAGCGCACTGGCCTTTTTATAGCCATCAGAGGGGTGCCAAAAAGAAAGGACATGCCCTATCTAAAAAGCCTTATCTAATCTGAATATCAAAAATAAGAGATCCTTCAAGCAAGACTCTTATCAATGATAGTCGATCAGCACATTCATCCGCATGCGCGACCAGAGAACGGATGTTTTCGCCTCTCTTCTTAAATCAGAAAATTCCACAATTTGCCACGTGGAAAGAAGATCAAATTATGATCTCAAAATACCTGATAAGGAGTTAAAAATCCCACGAGAGGATGTCTTCTTGCATCTCATCATGCGATCCCTTATTACCGCGTGCATGCACACGAAGAGTCGCTTTTGGCATCCAATTGATCTCCAGATATATTTGAAAAAATTTCAGATAAGTCTCCGTATGAAAGCTGATAAAAAAAGGAACATTATCTGATAGGTAGCGTTCCATTTTAATCGAATTTGATCTGCAGAAGGACTCTTCAAAATGCGAGGAGTCGCGAGACTTCACCGTGCGTGCACGTAGAGTTGTTTCTTTCCAATTTTTTCTCCACCCCATATTTTTCAGAAAAAATACATCTTATGCTTTGAGATGCGTATCAGAGGATGGAGGGTGATGTGGGCTGCCACACGCGTCTGAATCTCAAGCCAGAAGGACTCTTCCTTCTGCTCACGCCATCACGCGCGCGAGTCCTTTTCTTTGCGCTAAGAGTCCTCATCCAAGAGGACTCTTGTAAATTGGCATTAACTTGAAATGTGGCGCCTCTTTTTGGGTTGCTTTTAGGTGGCGTGACCTAACCCAATTGCTTACCAAATTGGGTTAGCAAATTAGCAAGGTATGAGATCAAATTAATCTCCTAAGGAGCTAGGATTTCCACACATGCTAGCATGCTTATCAAGAACCTTGATTGGATCCAAAATTTTAATCAACTTTATCAAAAGGATCTTTGGTCAATTTCTTTGTGTGGCCCATTGGGTTCCACATCTAGCCAGCAGTAGGTCCGGGTGCACTTTGACCAAATTTGATTAGATTCCAATCTAACCGATTTAGATCTAATCGAGCTAATCCGAGTTCAACAATTAGAATTCTTTTTAATTGACGATCGAGTTAAACTCTTTAATTTGATCAAACCTACAAGTCAAGATTGACGTCTAGCAACATATCATGACTATCCAAAAGATGTGAAATTTGGTGGAAATACCAAATATACCCTACATCCTGAATATGTTCATGAGTATGAAATTATGTCAAACTCAAATATATATATTTATATTGACTCTCCATTAACCAATGATGACTCCGATGATGAAGTATTAGAAACTCTTTCTAATCTCCTTCCTGCATTTGGCTAAAAAACTTCTTTCGAGTCATCTAAAGAAGAGAATTCACAGGATGTGATCTCTTACTAGGAGTGATTGATTTCATGTTAACCGACTCATAATCTTTATACACACTCCTCCATATCCAGAACATCCTGTATATGTTTTAATGCCATACCTGGGTATGAACCAAAATATGAGTTCATATGCACAAGATTCCATAGTGATCTCAGGTCTAAGGATCATTTGCACAACTTTCACTTAGAGAACCATCTTTAATATGCAAGGAAGGCTTCCATAAGATGTTCCCTATCATTGAGTCAATTCAGTGGATTCATTTCCAAATGAGCACCCACAGCCTTGTATTAATGTCCCACACAAGTAGCTAGTGAGATCAACCACCCTCTCCGTCGAGCATACATAGTATGTGCTAGTCTATCTGGAATATTGATCTCTGACTTAATACTCCCATAACTAGAAATATTTAAGATTAAGGTTTTAAGATTTTAGGTTTCACTGGCATGATCCATTCATGTCTCCTAAAATCATTGTCCTAATCTTTGAGGTTCATCATAATCTTAGACATAATAAGATGCAGTTAAAATAATGAATCAATGTCTCATTTTATTATTAAAAAATAAATATCATTACATGAGTTGGAAAATTACAAAGAAAAAGTTCCATCACAACATATTTGCGATTGGCTTTTAGGACACTCTTCTTTCAATCTCCCACTTACACTAAAGCCAATCACTTTTGTATTTCAATCTCATACAATCAAGATGGCGATCAAATAGCTGCTGTGGTATGGATCTGCTATACTGTTTTTTGTGTCAACTTGTTCAAGGATAACATCTTGTCTCTCTATAATTTTTCGAACGAGATGAAAACGTTTGAGGATGTGCTTGGATCTTTGATGAGACTTAGGTTCTTTAGCTTGAATAATGGCCCCAGTGTTATCACAATAAAGTGGCACCGGTCCTTCAATCTCAGGAACAACTCCCAATTTCATGATGAACTTCTTCATCCAGATAATTTTCTTAGCGGTTTCACTAGCAGCGATGTACTCTACCTCAGTAGTTGAGTCAGCTACTGTCTGCTGCTTAGAACTCTTACAACTCACTGCCCCATCATTTAGGGTAAACACATATCCTGATATTGATTTGCTATCATTTGGATCAGATTAAAAGCTAGAATCTGTATATCCCTCTAGTTTCAACTTTGATCCTCCATAAATGAGAAAAATATCTTTAGTTCTTCTTAGGTACTTCAGAATGTTTTTCACAGCTTTTCAATGATCCTCTTCTGGATCAGCCTGAAATCTGCTAGCTATGCCTAAAGCATAGGCTACATCAGACCTGGTACATAACATGGCATACATAATTGATCCCACAATCGAAGCATAAGAGATTTCGTTCATCCTCTTCCTCTCCTCTAGTATCTTAGGACATATTTTCTTAGAGAGACGTATACCATGACTTGCAGGTAGGTAATCTCTCTTACTTACCTCCATATTAAATCTTTTTAATACAAGATTTTTATACTGTGACTAGGATAAGCCTCGCATCTTCTTAGATCTATCTCTATACATCTTTATTCCCTGTATATAGGATGCTTCACTCAAATCTTTCATAGAAAACTTATTTGATAATCAAGTCTTGATCGATTGCATTATTGGGATATCATTTTCAATGAGCAGTATGTCATCAACATACAGAATCAAGAAGACAACAGTACTCCCACTTGTCTTCTTATACACACATGGTTTATCCTCATTTTTGATAAAGCCAAACTCTTTGACCGTCATATCAAATCAGATATTCTAGCTCTTCGAAGCCTACTTCAATCCATAGATGGATTTCTTTAGCTTGCATACTTGATTTGCCCTCCCACTTGAGACAAATCCCTCTGGCTGAGTCATATAGACCTCTTTCTTAAGATTATCATTGAGGAAAGCGGTCTTGACATCCATCTGTCAGATCTTATAGTTGTAGTATGCCGCTATAGTAAGTAAAATCCGAATAAACTTGAGCATAGCCACTGGTGAGAAGGTTTCATCATAGTCAATTTCTTGCCTTTATCTGAAACTCTTCGCCACCAACCTAGTTTTGTAGATTTCTACTTGATCATATGCTTCGATTTTCTTCTTGAAGATCCACTTGCACCCTATTGGGGTCACATCCTTAGGCGCATCAATCAAGGTCTACACTTGATGCACATCGAGTCCATCTCAGATTTCATGACTTTCAATCATCTGTCTGAGTTGCTATTCATGACAGCTTCCGAATAGGTCAGTGGATCATCATCCTAAATGATGTTGATAGAATTATCATTTTCAATGATAAAATCATATCTCAAAAGTGCTTGACGCACTCTGTCTGACCTTCAAAGAGGAGGTGTATATTGTGAATGTACCTCATCCTTGGATACTTCTGATTGAGGATCTTGTAGTTCAACCACAGATATTTCTGGATTGATTTATAGATTCTAAATTTTTGTAAGTTCAATATTCCTCCCACTGTCTTCTTGGATGAATTCATTTTCTAAGAAAGTGGTGTGCCTACTAACAAATACTTTTTATTCAGTAAGGTGGTAAAAGTAGTATCCATTAGTTTTTTTAGGATACCCTACAAACCTACATCTGTCTGATCTAGCACTAAGTTTATGTTCAAAAATATTTCTGATATAAGCAGGACGGCTCCAAATCTTAAGATGTTTAAGATTAGGCTTCCTTTCCCTCCATATTTCATATGGTGTACTTGCAACAAACTTTGAATGCACTCTATTTAATATGTATGCGGCAGTCTTTAGGGCATATCCCCAGAAAGATATTGAGAGATCAGTGAAGCACATCATGGACCGCACCATATCCATCAAAGTGCGATTCTTCCTTTCTGCTACACCATTTAGCTGGAGTGTATGAGGGGTCCATTTAGAGAGAATATCTTTACTTTTAAGATGATCAAAAAATTCACTGGATAAGTATTCTCCTCGATCAGATCGAAGAATCTTGATACTTTTTTCAGTTTGTTTTTCGACCATATTTTGATATTCCTTGAACTTATCAAAGACTTCGGATTTATGTTTCATAAGATATACATATCCGAATCTTGATAGATCATCTGTAAAAGTGATAAAATAGGAGTATGCTCTTCTGGTCTGAGTTATCATCGGTCCACATACATCTGTATGTACTAGAGCTAACAACTCATTTGTCCTCTCTCCATGTCTAGAGAATGGAGTTTTGGTCATCTTACTCATGAGACAAGATTCACAAGTTTTCAATGATTCATGATCATACGGGTTAAAATTTTTTTTTGTATAACTTGTTTATTCTTGACTCACTGATATGACCAAAGCCGCAATACCAGATATATGTGATATTCACATCTTCTCTCTTTTTTTTATATTTTTTTCGATATGAAAAATATTTTTATTGAGTGAAGAATTAAAAGATTGTTATCAATATAACCACTGTCATAAAATTTATTAGAAAAGAAAATGGAGTATCTATTTTCCATTAGCCTTATTTCGTAACCTTGTTTTAATAACAAAGGTATAGAAATAATATTTCTAAGGATCTTTGGTATGTAATAATAGTCTTTTAATTCTAAAGTTTTGTTTGAAGGCAAATCAAACATACAGGTTTCCACAGCCTCTGCGCTAATGGACTCTCTACTTATGCTATAAAGCTCAAGAACACCTCTTTTCAGACCTTTGATATTCTGTGGTCGTGGCAATGAATTGCAAATATGCGATCCAAGACGGTATTCAATACCCAAGATCAGAGTTTGAGCCACTCAATGAAAAATAGTTCTGTATCATATACATATCTTTTGGTACTATACTCGCACTCTGCTTCAATCTTGCAAGATAATTCTTGCAATTATTCTTTCAATATTTAAATTTACCACAAAATGAACAGATAATATCTAAGTGGATATCTTTTGCCTTCTTATTTTTGTAAACATTATTGCTGACTGATTTAGGATCAGAAATATCTAGAACATCGGAGTTCTTCCCTGGTACGAATCTAATTTGCCAGTTCCTCAACCAATCACATAGTTTGGATCGGTCAACATATTTTTATTTATGGTTTCAAGTAGTGAAAATAAAGAAACCATAATACAGATTTAAATCTACATAAATAAAGAATAATAGTATAAGCAGATCACTTATGTTTGACAGATATAACTAGATGAGGTCTTTTATTCTAATTATTATTCCCACTATTTTATCATATACCATAGCCCTCTCTATGATAGATGAGAAAATCTAAATTGGTTTCTTAGCAGGATTAAGATCCTAATCTCTCAATGAAGCCTTGTGGATATTACAACAAACCTCAATGAGTTCAAAGATAGAAAAATCTATCCAATTATATTTTATGTAATTCTCAACATAATCCTTGTGGATATCACAACAAACTATAGTATTTTCTAGTTAAGTCAGACTTTTCATTTTCATACAGCCATATCTGAAAAATGCTATCCTTGTGGATATCATAACAAAGTAACATATCCAAAATATGCCGTAAAGCATCTAATATGCACCAAGACAACCCCGCATCAATCTCCATAGCAAGCCTTGTGAATATCACAATAAACCTACTATGGTTTTTGACAGGGCATTGACTAGGCATGAAGAAAGACTGTGTAGTGTTCAAAACACTGAGCAATCTTTATTCAAGATTTGAACTAATCCAATTAGCCAGAAAAGTGTTAAGATTGATGGGGTCCCCCTGTTGCTTTTTGTTGGAGCACGATCCCGGCTCCTCCCACGGATCTTGGGTGCAGCGGAACCAGCAACGAACAAATCTGGAGACTTCTGGACTCGATCGAAGGCCCTTGACGAAATCAGCCTGGTTGCTGTCTTCTTCGTCAGCCTTTCGTTCCAGATGAAGAACACCTCTAAGATCACCTCTAAAAAATCCAAGATCTGGTACCCAACCAGATCAGGCCTGGACCGAGGTCTTCCAATTTGTAGATCTCGAATCGGGGCATTCTAAATAGGGAAGAAGGTAGATAGAACTAGACCTTGCAGATCTGTCCTGCTGCAGCCTTTCCTGTAGATCTGTTGATGGAGATCTCACCCGCGCCTCAAACGACCTCAGATCAACTCCAGATCTGAGAGAAACTTGTACCAACCTCGTAGCAAGAGGTTCCAAGTCCTGGACCTGATGTTTGGGCGGCTATAAGAGAGGGAGAGGCAATATGGTTGGTGGCACAAAGGGGGAGGGGCTCAAAACCCTAGCGCCTCCCCTGCTTTTCCTGCCTTCTATGGACCTGGTGGCAAGAAACCCTATGGTTTCTTGCTCTTGGGGCGTGGAGAATAGCTGAAGAGAGAGGAAGAAGAGAGAGAAAGACTTGGGAGAAAGGATTTTCGTATTCCTTGGCTTAATCAAATCTATACAGTGCATGTATATATAAACACAGGGTCAAGTGACCCAAACCCAAAACTCCCTTGACCAACTCTATGGGAGATTAGGTTAACCCAAGCCCATGTACACTCATGACTCGACCTAATCTCACCTATCCTGGACCCAGACCTGGCCCATAAAGAGTTGGTCCCTTGAGGCCCACATAACCTAGATCTCAAGAACCCGAAAAGCCCACAGCCTTTCAACCTAGGGCCCAACTAGCCCTAGAGCTTCCATGAAGCCCTCATGAATGATGGACCTTGGCCTTAGCCTTGGTCTCCTAGGCTTTGGGCACACCACCTGGATCACAACAATCTCCACCTTGGTGTCCCAAGGCCTCAATCAGCTCCACTCTGTCCATCAGCCGAATCAGCTCAACACATCTCTGAAAGCTGTCCCGTGGAAGTACCTTCGTAAGTGCATCAGCTGGGTTCTCCTTGGTGTGTACCTTTACCAGCTCCACCTCGTCATCCTCCACAAGCTTCCTGATCCGATGATACCGAATGTCGATGTGCTTTGTCCTTGCATGATAGACTGAGTTCTGTGCTAATAGAAGTGCACTCTGGCTGTCACAGTGCACTCTAATGGCCTCCTGAGTAAGGCCCATCTCCGTCAACAAACCCTTCAGCCAAATTGCCTCCTTAGCTGCTTTTGTGAGCCCGATGTACTCCACCTCTGTAGTGGATAGGGCCGTGATAGGCTGTAGACTCGATCTCCAAGAAATAGGACCTCCATACAGGCTAAAGATGAAGCCTGTCGTAGACCTCCGGATATCCACATCTCCATCGAAGTCTGCATCTACATAACCGCCAATCAGCCCTTGAGCCTCCCTGGACATGTCAGAGTATCCCACTGCACCTCCTCGCTGTTCGTAGCAGATGCCAACTCCAACTGAACCCGTCAGGTATCTGAATATCCACTTCAGAGCTCTCCAGTGCTTCCTGCCAGGTTGCGCCATGAACCTGCTAACATGACTCACTGCATGAGCGATGTCTGGCCTACAACAGACCATCGCATACATTAAGCTCCCAACTCCTGAAGCATAAGGAACCGTCTCCATCTCCTGAGCCTCCACCTCAGTCTGTGGTGCCATAGTCTTCGAGAGTCTGAAGTGACCGGCAAGTGACAGCTCCGCCGGCTTTGCTCCCTTCATCCCGAACCTCTCTAAGACCTTCTGTATGTAGCCCCCCTGAGATAGATGCAGCACCGTCTGGGCTCGGTCTCTGAAAATCTCCATGCCTAGGATCTTCCTTGCAGGGCCCAAATCCTTCATCTCAAACTCCCGAGATAAGGATGCCTTCAGATCCTGCACAACCTTCCTACTCTTGCATGCTATAAGCATGTCATCCACATACAAGAGTAGGAACACCCTAGAACCATCCTCAAGAGACTGAACATAAACATAGGGATCAAACTCGCACCTGGAAAGTCCAATGCTGCGCACATAGGAGTCAAACCGCTTGTACCATTACCTCGCGACTACTTCAACCCGTACAGCGACTTCTGCAACAAACAAATCTTTCCCTCTGATCTTGGATCCCTGAAACTGGGTGGCTGCTCCATGTAAATCCTCTCCTCCAAATGCCCATGGAGGAACGCCGTCTTGACATCCATCTGCTCCAGCTCTAAATCCTGAGCTGCTACAATGTTTAGCAACACTCTGATGGAAGTATGTCTGACGATGGGAGAGAAGACCTCGCTGAAGTCGATGCCTTCTTTCTGGGAGTATCCCTTGGCCACTAACCTCGCCTTGAATCTGATACCTCCCTGCTCTGAAGGCCCTTTCTTGCGACTGTAGACCCATTTGCAGCCAATGGGCCTCTTCCCCTGTGGCAACTGCACCAATCGCCACGTCTGGTTCTGGTGGAGAGACTGCATCTCCTCGGACATCGCTTGGACCCACCGCTCTCTGTCCTGATTCTCAATAGCCTCCTGATACGTATATGGGTCTCCATTCGTTGTCACCAGGGTATATGACAGCGTCTCCTCGAAGTCATATCGGTTCGGTTGCCTAATGGTCCTCTTGGGCTTGTGTAGGGCAACACCGATATCAGTCCTCGGTCCAGCTCGCTCCTGCTGGACCTCTTCGCCTCGATCATCCGTCCGAGTCTCCTCCACCTGTGGAGATACCTTAGGTAGGTTCTCCACCTGAATGTCATGTCCTCCCGTAGTACCTAAAAGAGGCAAAATCAAAGAGGTAAGCTGTCCAGCAGCGCCCTGCTGGACCTCCTCCTGCTCCTGCTGCTCCTCCATGCCTGCTCGCCTCCGTAGGACTGACTCCTCATCAAAAGTCACATCCCGACTAATGATGACCTTCTTTTCCAAGGGATCCCACAGCCTGTATCCCTTAACTCCTCGCGGATAGCCTAGAAACACCGTCTTGCGTGATCTGGCATCTAGCTTGCTCCGCTCACCAGCTCCAATGTGCACATAGGCCGTGCACCCAAATACCCATAGATGGCCCAGCCCAACTGTCCTCCCAGACTACACCTCCTCTGGAAGCCTGCTATCCAACCTGGTGTGAGGTGACCGATTGACCAAGTAACCCGCTGCGTCAACTGTGTCAACCTAGAACGCCTTTGGAAGCCCTGCCTGCAGCCTCATGCATCGTGCCTTTTCCAGAAGTGTTCTGTTCATCCTCTCGGCCATCCCATTCTGCTGTGGAGTCCCCTTAACTAAGAAGTGTCTCCTGATCCCACACTCCTCACAGTAGTCCTGGAACTCTCTGCTGGTGTACTTCCCGTCATTGTCTGACCTCAGACACTTCACGCTCCTTCCCTGCTCCTTCTCCACCTCAGCTCTCTAGATCTTGAACTTGGTGAAGACTTCTGACTTCTCTCTCATGAAGTAAATCCAGAGTTTTCTTGAGAAATCATCAATCAGGGTCATGAAGTATCTGGCCCCATTCCTAGCTGAAACTGGGGCTGGTCCCCACACATCTGTGTACTAACTCCAGAGGGGCTGCACTGCGGGTTGTACTGATGTTGAACTGAACTCTCCTCTACTTTTCCATCTGGCAAGGCTCACAGATCTCCCCTGTAGCACCATCCTCCAGATCAGAGATGAGTTCTCTCCTGCTCAACTCCCTCAGCCCTTTGTCACCCATGTGGCCTAGGCAGTAGTGCCACATCCTGTAAGTCCCCTGCTGGTCCTGTGCTACAGCTGCTGCATCAGACTCTCCGGTCACCACAGATCCCTCCATGCGATAGAGGTTATTGTCCAACCTCCTGCCTCTCATCACTACTATAGCTCCATTGGAGATGTTCAGTACTCCGCTTCTAGCCCTACTGCTGAAGCTGTATCCACTGCGCTCTAAGTAGCCTAGTGACATCAGATTCTTTTCCAGCTCCGGGACGTGCTTTACATTTGTCAATGTCCTCACAATCCCATCAAACATCCTCACCCTGACTGTCCCTATCCCCGCCACCTTGCAAGGATGATTGTCGCCTAGAGTCACTGATCCCTCATCTGTCTTGGTGTATGTCGCAAACCAAGACCTGTGTGGTGTGTAGTGATGTGAGCACGCAGAGTCTAGTGTCCACTCCTCTGTGTAATGCCTGTGACCATCTGATACCACAAGTAGATCATCCTCCATCTGCTGTCCAGCAACTGTACTCACTGATTCTGAGCCACTTCTTTCTCCCTTCTTGCTCTTCCATAGTGGACATTCTCACTTGAAGTGTCCGAACTCGTTGCACTTGAAGCATTTCATCTCTTTCTTTCCCTTCTTGGACTTGGATCGCCCCCTGGACTTGCTTCTGCCTCTGCCTCTACCTGTCCTCTCCCCTACTGCCAAACCCTCCTGGGGAGCCCGATCTCTGGTCAACTTTTCCCTTTGCTCATTAGACCTCAGCACCGAGACCATGTCCTCATATTCCAGAGTCTCCTTGCCATAGAGCAGTGTAGTCACCAAAGAGTCATATGATCCTGGCAGCGAACACAAAAGCAACAGGGACTTGTCCTCCTCATCCAGCTTCACCCCGATATTCATCAACTCCGTGCACAACTGGTCGAACCTCTGAATGTGGCCAATCACATCAGATCCCTCCTGCATCCGAAGACTGTACAACCTCTTCTTCAGCATTAGCTTGTTGCACATATTCTTCCCTATATATATGGTGTGCAACTTCGACCAAAGGCCCTTTGGGGTCTTTTCTTTCAACACTGAATACAACACCGCATCCGCCAAACATCCTCTGATCACCGAGCATGCTTTCTTCTCCAACGATGCCCACTGTCTATCTGTCATTCCCTCAGGCTTCTCATCCAAAGCCTGATCCAGATCTGCTTGCACCAGAAGATCCTCCACACGGATTTTCCACATGAAAAAATTTTTCTTACCATCAAACTTCTCGAAATCGACCTTCATATTGCTGCCCATGACTGGATCCAAGCCAAACAAGCAATATAAAATCAAGAAGTGTAGAATATATCTTGATGGTACCTTGCTGAAAATTTTCAGCACTTGGGATCTTTAACTTCTCGTGCTTGGAACCGCTTCCTCACCAATGTGGCTCTGATACCAACTGTTGGAGCACGATCCCGGCTCCTCCCACGGACCTTGGGTACAGCGGAACCAGCAACGAACAAATCTGGAGACTTCTGGACTCGATCGAAGGCCCTTAACGAAATCAGCCTGGTTGCTGTCTTCTTCGTCAGCCTTTCATTCCAGATGAAAAATGCCTCTAAGATCACCTCTAAAAAATCCAAGATCTGGTACCCAACCAGATCAGGTCTGGACCGAGGTCTTCCAATTTGTAGATCTCGAATCGGGGCATTCTAGATAGGGAAGAAGGTAGATAGAACTAGACCTTGCAGATCTGTCCTGCTGCAGCCTTTCCTGTAGATATGTTGATGGAGATCTTACCCGCACCTCAAACGACCTCAGATCAACTCCAGATCTGAGAGGAACTTGTACCAACCTCGTAGCAAGAGATTTCAAGTCCTGGACCTGATGTTTGGGCGGCTGCAAGGGAGGGAGAGGCAATATGGTTGGCGACACAAAGGGGGAGGGGCTCAAAACCCTAGCGCCTCCCCTGCTTTTCCTGCCTTCTATGGACCTGGCGGCAAGAAACCCTAGGGTTTCTTGCTCCTGGGGCGTGGAGAATAGCTGAAGAGAGAGGAAGAAGAGAGAGAGAGACTTAGGAGAAAGGGTTTTCGTATTCCTTGGCTTAATCAAACCTATACAGTGCATGTATATATAAACACAGGGTCAAGTGACCCAAATCCAAAACTCCCTTGACCAACTCTATGGGAGATTAGGTTAACCCAAGCCCATGTACACCCATGACTCGACCTAATCTCACCTATCCTGGGCCCAGATCTGGCCCATAAAGAGTTGGTCCCTTGAGGCCCACATAACCTAGACCTCAAGAACCCGAAAGGCCCACAGCCTTTCAATCTAGGGCCCAACTAGCCCTAGAGCCTCCATGAAGCCCTTATGAATGATGGACCTTGGCCTTAGCCTTGGTCCCCTGGGCCTTGGGTACACCACCTGGATCACAACACTTTTTTTAGACACTAATAAATTGGTCAGGCCAGCAAACAGAACTAATTAAAGAACCACCGTACTGGAAACATTTAGACACCAATTGATTAATCGATTCAAGAAATTGGTTAGCTACTAGATTATAACATACGACTTAATATGATGTTTATGAGAGCTTTAATGGTCTCATGCACATCCTAATTCAACCAATCATAACGATGCACTATTATAGTTGTATCTTTATAAACATAACAACTAATTATGGCATCTAATCATATCTCTAAGATATGAAATCATAATCATACAACATGATTATAACATAGCAACTTAAGCATATCATATGTATGAAGTACTAATAACATGCATTAATATAAAATACTCTTTTCGTGGTTCTTCTTCTTGGGACATCACAGTGGCACCCTTACACGCCATAAGAGTACCCCATGAAATGGAAAGAGAGGGTCTTTGAACCCTATTTGCTCTTATGATCGGATGGCCTAGTGATGAACCCCAATTCGAGTACTAGGCTACTAAGAAAAATTCTATGCATACATCATGCATTTAATATTATGTATCTAAAACATATCTCTAAGACACGCTAGGATTTGGATGTTCAATTGGGTTCGATCATTAATCCGACTTGAACCAAACTAAAAATCCAAGCTTGATCACAATCAAGATAATATTCTAATCTTTGATTGTATAAATCAAGACAGGCTCTAATACCACTGTTGGGTTTTGGTGGTGCAGTGGAAGGGCTAGGTATTTAAAATTTTCATTCAAACACCTGGTACACCGAAAATCCTAATGCTCAGAAATCCTTAACTATAACAATCAAAGCATAATTAATGTAAACTTGGATAAGAAGAATACCTGTAGTGCTAATCTCAATTTCACGAGGCGTCCAAGCGTCCGTCCTCCAACGGTGATCCACACGAAAATCGGATCAAAGACAGCGCTCCTCTTTCACTTTGCTTCAAGAGTTCTAATCCCTAAAACTCGACTAGCCTCGTATCAGTCAGATTTCTCTAAAAACCTGACTCGACCCTCTTAAAACCTCCTCTGGACTTCTGAATCCCCTTCTTTAGGATCTTCTCAATCCTTGTCTGAACCTGATTAGGCTTTGTCTTAAAACTCAAAGTTTTGTCCTAAAACTAAGATGGGTTGTAAGAAAGAAAGGAGAGCAATGGAGACAAAATTGGAAAGTCTTTCTGAAGTGCATCGGACACCCAGTGCGTTAGCCTTTTTATAGCCATTAGAGGGGCGCCAAAAAGAAAGGACACGCCTCATCTAAAAAGCCTTATCTGATCTGAATATCAGAAATAAAAGATCCTTCAAGCAGAAGGACTCTTATCAATGATACATCGATCAGCACATTCACCCGCACATGCGACCAGAGAAGGGATGTTTTTGTGTCCCTTCTCAAATCAGAAAATTTCACAATTTGCCTTGTAGAAAGAAGATCAAATTTTGATCTCAACATGCCTGATAAGGAGTTAAAAATCTCACGAAAGGATGTCTTTTCGCATCTCTTCATGCAATCCCTTATCACTGCGCACGTGCATGCGAAGAGTTGCTCTTGGCATTCGATTAATCTCCAGATATATCCGGAAAAATTCCAGATAAATCTCCATATAAAAGCTGATCAAAAGAGAAATATTATCTGGTAGGTAGCATTCCATTTCAATCGAATTTGATCTGTAGAAGAACTCTTCAAAATGCGAGGAGTTGTTTCTTTTCAATATTTTCTCCGCTCCATATTTTTCAAAAAAAATACATCTCATGCTTTGAGATGTGTACCAGAGGATGGAGGGTGATGTGGGCTGCCACACGTATCTGAATCCCAAGCCAAAAGGACTCTTCCTTCTGCTCACGCCAACATGCGCACGAGTCCTCTTCTTTGCACCAAGAGTCCTCATCCAAGAGGACTCTTATAAATTAGCGTTAACTTGAAATGTGGCGCCTCTTTTTGGGCTGCTTCCAGGTGGCATGACCTAACCTAATTGCTCACCAAATTAGGTTAGCAAACTAGCAAGGTATGAGATCAAATTGATCTCCCAAGGAGCTAGGATTTCCACACGTGCTAATATGCTTATCGGAAATCTTGATTGGATCCAAAATTTCAATCAATCTTATCAAAAGAATCTTTAATCAATTTCTTTATGTGTGTGATCCATTGGGTTCCACATCTAGCCAGCAGTAGATCCGGGTGCAATTTGATCAAATTTGATTATATTTCAAACTAACTGATTTAGGTTTAATCGAGCTAATCCGAGTTCAACGATTGGAATCCTTTCTAATTGGCGATCGAATTAAACTCTTTAATTCAATCAAACCTACAAGTCAAGATTGACGTCTAGCAACATATCATGACTACCTAGAAGATGTGGAATTTGGTGAAAATACCAAATATATCCTTCAATGACAAGTTATCATGCAATTCAATCCTTTGATCATTGCTGCATCCTGAATATGTTCATGAGTATGGAATTATATCAAACTCAAACATATATTCATATTGGCTCTTTCTTAACGAATGATGACTCCGATGATGAAGCATTAGAAACTCTTTCTAATCTCCTTTCTGTTTTTGGTCAAAAGACTTTTTTTGAGTCATCTAGAGAGGAAAATTCATAGGATGCGATCTTCTCTTACTACAAGTGATTGATTCCATGTTGACGGATTCATAATCTTCATATACATTCTTCCATATCCAGAGCATCCTGTCCATATCTTAATGCCATGTCGGGATATGAACCAAAATATGGGTTCATGTGCACAAGATTTCATCGTGATCTCAGATCTAAGGATCACTTACACAACTCCCACTTAGAGAATCATCTTTAACATGAAAGTAAGACTTCCATAAGATGTTCTCTGTCGTCGAGTCAATTCGGTGGACTCATTTTCAAATGAGCACCTAAATCTTTGTATTAGTGCCCCACACAAGTGGCTAGTGAGATCAGCCATCCTCTCTGTCGAGCATACATAGGATGTGCCAGTTTATCCGAAACATTGATCTCCAACTCAATGCTCCTATGACCAGAAATATTTAAGATTAGGATTTTAAGTTTCACTAACATGATCCATTCATGTCTCCTAAAATCATTGTCCTAATCTTTGGGGTTTATCATAATCTTAGACATAATAAGATGCGGCTAAAATGATGAATCAATGCTTCATTTTATTATCAAAAAATAAATGTTATTACATGAGTTGGAAAATTACAAAAAAAAATTTCATCGCAACATACTTGCGATTGGCTTTTACGGCATTCTTCTTTCAGTTATAACTCTTTTTGTAGTAGCCGGACGATCTCCCCGACAATTCGAGGCCCAAGTTGATTTCTTAGTGCTTTAGGCACCATCGGCTTACAACGCCATTCTTGGATGTTCGAAACTCAACGCTCTCCGAGCGATAGTGTCCACCTACCATCTGAAGATGAAGTTCTCAACTGAGTTTGGAGTTGGCGAAGTTTGCGGAGATCAAGCCCTGGCGTGATAGTGCTCCACTATTGTTCAGTCGATGGACTAGCCACTCAAGATGAACAATCGAAGAATGTGGGATGCCAGTGGAGGACCTTGAGACGATCCCACTGAATGATGGCAACTAGGAGCATACTGTCTAGATCGGGTCAAATCTCGATCAGGTAATCAAAAGATGTCTCGTCTCTTTTTTGCAGGAAAATGCAGACGTGTTCGTCTAGACCCCAGCTGATATGCCAGGCATCGATCTGAAGGTGATGACGCACTGGCTAAGCATCAATTCAAACTATCGGCCCATCAAATAGAAGAAAAAAGCTTCGTGCTCGAAAGATAGAAGGAATAGCTAAAGAGGTGGACAACTTATTCAATGCTGGTTTTGTTCGGAAGGTAACCTATCCAAGCTGGATCGCGAACGCGGTCCTAGTGAAGAAGGCGAATGGCAAGTGGCAGATATGCATCGACTTCACCAATCTCAACAAGACATGTTTGAAACACAGCTACCCCTTACCTTCCATTAATCAGTTGGTGGATGCTACTTCAGGACATGAACTTCTCATTTTTATGGATGTCTTTTTGAGATACAATCAAATCCGAATGACACCCAAAGATGAGGAGAAAATAGCTTTTATCACTGATCGAGGTCTCTTTTGTTACAAGATTATGTCTTTTGGCTTAAAGAATGCAGGTGCAACTTATCAGCATCTTGTGAAGAAAATCTTTAAGGATCAGATCGGATGGAATATGGAGGTTTACATAGACGACATGCTTGTCAAGAGCAGGACCTCACGAACTCATATTGAGGACCTTGAAGAGACCTCGCCATTCTAAGGAAGTATCAGATGAAGCTGAATCTGATTAAGTGTGCCTTCGGCATTACTTCGGACAAATTCCTAAGGTTCGTGGTGTTCAGCTGGAGAATAGAAGCCTATTCTGAGAAGATCAGAGTCATACAGGAGATGACCCCACTTAAGGATATAAAGAAAGTTCAGTGCCTCACAGACAGAGTGGTTGCATTGAACCGATTTGTCTACAGATCGGCTGAGCATTGCTTCCCATTCTTTCAAACTCTAAGATAATCGAAAAACTTTCAATAGACCAAAGAGCGACAATAAGCCTTCGAGGAGTTGAAAAAATATCTTAGTTCCACATCGCTTCTCAGCAAGCCGCGGATTAATGAAGAACTTTACTTATATCTGGCGGTCTCACCTGCTGCCATAAGCGCGATGTTGGTCCATGAACAGGATAAATCTAAAGGCCAATCTACTACGTCAGCTAAGTCTTGCATGATGTGGAGATAAGATATATCAGGCTAGAAAAGTTGATCTTCGCCCTCATAATTATAGTCTGAAGACTTCAGCCATGCTTCTAAGCATATCCCATTGCAGTGCTAACTGATCAACCACTTAAGGTAGTTTTGCACCGGCCAAATACTTCTGGGTGTTAGCAAAATGGATGATTGAACTCACAGAGTTTGAGGTCAAGTTTCAATTTCGACCCTCCATTAAAGTTTAGATACTGACGGACTTCATTATAGAATGCACTATCCCGAAAGACCCAGAATGTCAGAGCTAACTCAAGAAGAAGATACACCAGTGGAACAATGTTCATCAGGGGAGCCAGACGATCTTTGGGTAGTGAATGTGGATGGATCATCAAACTCTGCAGGATCGGAAGCAGGTTTGTTACTTCTTGGGCCCGAAGGATTTATTGCAGAATACGTTATGAGGTTCGACTTTTCAGTCACTAATAATGAGGCCAACTATGAAGCTCTCCTTGTCAGATTGAGAATTGCAAAGAAACTTGGAGTGCGGAAGCTTAGAATCTGCACCAATTCATAGCTGGTGGTAGGACAAGTGAAGAGAGACTTTGAGGCCCAGGAGGAGAATATGAAGAAGTACCTTCAGAAGGTGAAGGATCTAACTTCAGTGTTTGCTAACTTCGACATTCAGCAGATACCTCGATCCGAAAATTCGAAAGCCGATCTACCATCCAAATTGGCCACATCGGCTCCAAGAGATCTCCCCCAGAAGTCATTCTTTAAGGTTCTGAAGAAATCCAGCATGAAGAATCGGTCCCAGTCTTGCAGATCGACAACGAACATTATTGGATGGATCTCTTCATCCACTTCCTATGAGATGAAATGCTACCTGCAGATTTTAAAGAGGCTTGAAAGATCAAATATCAAGTTTTCTGTTATATTTTTTATGAAGACAAGCTTTATAAAAGATCCTTCTCTTTACCACTTCTCAGATGCCTTCATCTTTCTGAAGCTGAGAAGTGTATAAAGGGATATATAGAAATCATCTGAACGGCAAATCATTGGCCTACAAAATACTTCGGTAGGGATATTACTGACCTACAATGCAAGACGATGCAACTGACTTTGTCAAGCTCTGCATCTGATATCAACGGAATGCTAATGTTCAGCACTAGCCAACTGTTTTGCTAGTCTTGATAGCCGCACCTTGGCTATTCGCACAATGGGGGATGGGTATTCTAGACCCCTTTCCATCAGCATTAGATTAGAGAAAATTTTTACTTGTGGCCATCGACTACGTTATCAAGTGGGTACAAGCTGAGCCCCTAGCCAAAATTATCAAAGCCAAAGTAACAAACTTCGTTTGGAAGTTCATTATTTGTCGATTCGGTCTCCTATGGGTGTTGATCACCGACAACGGATGCCAGTTCTCGGACTCCAAATTTGTCTAGTTTTATCAAAGATACGGCATTGTCGAACACTTCACTTCATTGGAACATTCGTAGGCCAATGACGAGGTTGAGGTAACTAACCATATTTTTTTGTAGGGACTGAAGGCAAGAATCAGTTGAGCTAAAGGAGCATGGATGGACGAGCTATATAGCGTGCTCTAGACCTATCAAGCCACTTGAAGGACACTTACAGGGGAGACATCTTTCAACCTCTTCTTCGGAACAGAAGCTGTCATTCTCATAGAAATTGGACTCCCTTCACATCAGATCGAGAGCTACGATGATTAGAGTAATGCAAAGCAGCTTCATGCCAACTTAGATCTGCTTGAAGGAGTTCACGAGAAAGCACAAGTGTGGGTGGTAGCCTATCAACAAAAGATGGCACGGTGCTATAATTCTCGCGTTCAGAATAAAGAATTCAAAATTGGTGATCTAATCCTACAACAAGCTGAAGTCTCCCAACTAACAGAACGCGAAAAATTATCTTTGAAGTGGGAAGGTTCCTATCAAGTGGACAAAGTCATCGGATCAAAAACCTATCGCCTCAAGCAATTGGATGGAAAATCCTTACCTCAGTCATGGAACTTGGAGAATCTCCAAATATACTATCAATGATGTAACTTGACAATCAACTAATAAAATGATTCTTTTCTAGGAATATTATTCTCTTACGACCAATAAGCTGAAGGCTTCGATCACTAAGAAGCGGGGGCTAACCAATAAGGATCCCCAAGGCTGCTCATTTTTTAGCAAGCCAACATCCATAAAGATCTTAGTCATGCGAGAAGCAAGAGTTAACCTAAAAGGATCTTTGAAATCCACCGATCCAATGCATCAACAATGAAGACCTTGATGGTTAAGAAGCGGGGGCTAATCTATAAGGACCCCTAAAGGCAGCTCATTTTTCAGCGAGCCAATACCCCTGAAGATCTTAGTCGTATGGGAGGTGGGGACTAACCTATAAAGACCCCTAATATTCATCGATCCAACTTCGCCGTTCCAATCTACATGGGCTGAAGACTTTGATGACTAAGAAGCGAGGGTTAATCTATAAGAACCCCCGAAGGTTGTTCGCTTTTCAGCGAGCCAATGCTCGTGAAGACCTTAGTCATGCGGGAGGTAGGGTACCTATAAAGACTCCCAATGTTTGCTGATCTAACTTCGCTGTTCTAACCTACATGGGCTGAAGATCTCGATGACTAAGAAGCGGGGGTTAATCTACAAAGATCCCTGAAGGCCGTTCGTTTTTCAGTAAGCCAACGTCCATGAAGATCTTAGTCATGACAGAAGCTGCTAACCTAAAAGGATCTTTGGAGGGCTAATCTATAAGGATCTTCAGCCCATCAACTTCAGTAGCAAACGAGGACTAATCTATGAGGATCCTCAATCTATCGACTTCGGCAATGTATGAAGCATAACCTAGAAGAATCTTTGGAGAGCTAACCTCTAAAGACTCTCAAAGCGAAGGCTACGATCAGTTTACGAGTATCTCTGTGAAATTTTCTAATGCAAGGATCGTACACGACTAAATTTGAACTATACTTGAACTATACGAATACAAAATCAACGAAGCATAAGAATACAGATGAAACAAAAATCTCAAGTTCATTTTATTAATAAATTTGTTACAGAAGCTACAAAATAGATGTTTACAAGAAAAACAAAAAAAGTACATCAATCATTCGGAAGGCCCGCCTTCGATTGACAGAGCTTCGGCATTTGATACTCTTACGTCTGCGGTATCCGATGTTTCTCCAACTGCTAGACCATATGAGTATGGAGAAGGGAGTCAACTATGGAAAAAAGTCGTCTGATCAAACTCTTGCATTCTTCGAAGCCGATGTCGAAAGCCATAGCTGACACCTCCATGACTTCGAGAGTTGCATTGCGCAAGGTTGTGGCAATTCGGTCCTCTAAATCTCTAACTGTAGCTTCAGTGTGGTTGGCTGCCGCCATGCTCTCTGCGAGCTTGACATGGAGCTTAGTCATCTCAGACCTGTCCTTGCTCAAAGCTTCCGAAAGGCCAGTGGAAGTCTGTCATGCTGAGATAAGCTCATGCCTAATAACATCGACTTACTAATTTCTCAGTATCCACTGCTCGGTTGAGTTTTCTGATCGTGTCCTCAGCCAAGTGAAGGTTGCTTTGAAGTTCATCAATCTGGGCGGCTGAATCTACTCTGGCTTCATTAGTGATTTTGCTCGATGCAATAACATACTTCAGTCCTATTATCTCGTCCTAGGCCTTGAGCAATTGTTCATTGCAAAGTAACTGTCATCGTAGCCATCTTCAAGCTATTTTTCCCAACCGACTTCGCGAGTTTATTGCGCTTTTTAGTTAGCATGTGCTTTTCCGCTTTTCAGCAAAATATCTTCTATCTATCTGCTTTAGACATTTTCTTTGACGCTCTACCTCCATCGAAGCCTCATCTTTATTCTTCACCTTTCGGAGTTTCTTTTTTGCTTCGGTTGCTTCTCGTTGAGCTCGGTAAAGATCCTTTTCAAGGTTCTCAATTCAAGTTCTTAAAGGCAGGGTTGTTGGCAGACATTTAGTGTGGTATTGTACAAACATGCTGTTGCAGTAATCACATTGAATCAACTGAGACAAGCATCAGAAACAAACACAAGTCAAAGAACATAAAGGTAACTTTTTCATTAATAAGAAACTTTCATTACAATGACAGAAAAATAGAACAAAAAGTACATATTCAAATATCACTGACCTCGATGTGAGGCTCGATGGACGAACTTGGGACATCCACAGCTGGCTGCTCCGACTCCACCAATAGCAATGAAGCAGGGGCAGCTTCGGAGGGAATGGATGGAGGTGCAACCTCTGACGTGGGGGCAGCTTCAGAGCATCCATCGGCCTCAGTAGATGGAGGAGCCTCACTTTCTGCGGTTTCTTTTTCTCCTTTGGCTCCTCGCTCTCCTCCTTTGGCTCCTCGCTCTCCTCCTTTGGCTCCTCCTTTTTCTTCCTCTTCTCCATCCAGGAAGCTCAAATCTATCTTTGGATAGCATGCCACTATCCTTTGGCGACAAACGACTCCCCCAGCGATGAAAGCTTCCTACTTGAAGTCGACTTTTTTCGGGAGAACTCCGATGTGCGGAATGCCTCCACAATTGCATGTTTAGCCTCGATGACTTGGTCTGCTGCCTTCTTCTCAGCTTCAGTGGCTTTGGCCTGGGCTTCTTGCCGACTTTTCTTCTCTGAAGCCAAGTCGGCCTCAATCTTAGCCTTCGAAGCTTTGGCCTCCTCCAAAGCCTTCTTCAGGCAGGCAACCTTAGCCTCCGCAGCTTCAGTTTTGGATTTGGCTTTGGTAGCGGCAATATTTGCTTTAGCCTTTGAAACCTCGGCCATCTTGCACTTTTCATGCGCTTCGGCCAATTCTGTTTTAGTATCTCTCAACCTATTAATGAGGACAGCGACGTAGTGACCCGTCTGCATCCAAAGAGTAACAAGTCAGTAAAAAAAAGAAAAAGAGAAAAGAGAGAAGAATAAGGAAAAACTCACCTGAATAAAGGAGGTTACCATCCGCTTCTGTTGCCTTGCGGAGCTCTCTCCCTCGATCTTCTCTAGGCTTGTGTCAAAGAGTATCCTTTGGAAGACGTTGTTGGCGATCTTCCAATCGTCGATGACATCTTAGGTGGATGGTGAAGCTTCCTATCTTCGCTCTGTGGACCCTTTTGTAGAGTTCAACCCCACCTGAGTTGCATTAGTCTGGGGGGTAAGGAGCGCAGTGGGCCTCAACGGGCGAGATTGGAGCGGAGGAACTAAAATGACCCCTGCCTGAGCAGGGGTTGGAGTGGGCACCTTCTTCTGACTCTCGTCTGAAGTCTTCGATTTCTTCTGGGCATCGACGGTGGACGAAGAGGGTGCCTTTCTCTTCTTCAGGTTCTCCAATTCTTCGGGCCTCATTTCTGCAATAAAGAAAAATTAGTATATATAAAAAGAAAGAGATCAAACATCAAAAAATTGAAAAAATCCTTATCTTTGGAGTCGGTCGGATTGATGCCAGCATTGAAGAGAGTCTGCTCAGACAATAATTCCCTTAGTGGAGGAATTTATACCCCCTCAAGGTTGTGGAGTGCTCTAGGTCATCATTTTCAGGCTTCGAGATTTGGAAGATAGAATCCCTCAGCAGTCGATTCTAATATAGAAGTGTCCATTCTTCAACAGAGGATCCCGAAACAAAAAAGAATCGATCCTTCCAATCATGGATCGAGGAAGGAGCTCCTTTTATCAAGACAAGAACCCCCTTGGAGGAGAGATGTACCATCAATCATCGGTATGCCTCTTTATGATATAGAAGGATCAAAAAAGAGAGAGAAGGATGGATTTTGATCTTGGAACAAAGAACAATAAAGTCGATGATGAAATGAAAGGAGTTAGGAATGACAGAACAAAGAGAGATGTCAAAGAAGTGAAAAAGCTCGGCGACAAAGGAATGAATGGGTAACCTAAATCCGGTCTTAAAGGCTTCTTCATACAGATTGATCCTACTAGGAGGGGGACTACCGATCCTATCACTAGGATCAGGAGATTCTAGTTCAAATGAAGGAGGGATCCCAAATCGAGTATGGATGAGACTCAAGTCCTTCGGGCCCAATTTGGATCCAATTACGTTGGAAACAAAAGGCGGTACAATATCACGTCCCTCGTCCGAACTAGCAGGAGTTTTTTCTGAAGAGGAAGATGATTTGAAAGATCAGCCTTTGCTGAGATTCCTGGAACCAACCATTGGAAGACTCGAGAAGAAAATAGAAAAGAAAATGAAAACGGAAAGAGGAAGAAAGAATAAGTGGACAAAAGAAGCAAAGAACAAATCAGGGAAAGGGGAAGGAAACCAACCTACAACGGCACAGGAGGCAGAGTCGGTGGATCCAAAGGGAGCCACCGGTGGCCCGAGAAGACGAAGAAAGATGATCAGAAGCACTCTCGGGGTGCTTGGAGAAAGCAGAGAAGCCAGCTAGAGAAGAGAAAAGCTTGAAAACATCTGGAAGCATAAGAAAGAGAAGGCAAGGGATATAGCCTCCTTTTATAGGCACAGAAGGGTAGAACAGCCCAGATACCAAATCCTGCCTAGCCATCCGATGATCGACACTTGGCATGTCTCCATTGGTCAGCAGGAGATGACAGTTGTCTAATTAATGATTTGCATCAGAAACAAGGCACGCCATCCCTTCGAATTCTGCCAATTGCTCCGCTTCTCATAGTCATGATTATCCGTTGATGTGTTCTTTCATTCCGTCCAAGGGCTGTAGGTGTCGTTTCAGTGGCAACGACAAGCACGTCTTTGGTGAATCAGAACTCATGTTCTCCCTTCGATCGCATCAAATTTGGGTGTAAGGGGTATGTGTTGGGGCGTAATTTGTCATCCAGATCGAAGACATAAACCAGCGGGAAGGTATGTGATGAAGTGTACAGGACCGACACCATAGCACCATTGGAGATGAAGGTACCCCATCCCGGAAGTAGATATGTCCTTTTCGAACCATGAGAGAGCTGTCTGAAGGAGATCATTCAGTACATAACTCTGACCCTCCCAGATCCTAACTTCAGACCCCGGTGATCCTTGTTTCCTGATGATCTTCCTAAGCAGAATATCAAAGTTTGACTAATCCCGAATTCCGTCTAAAATCTAGATTCCACCAATTGATCCCAGTCTCTGCAACAGCTGGTATCTGGATAGGCCGATCTCTGACTTCAGGGGCAGGTAAGCTTCGGACACCACCTATACTTATTTCTGTGAGTGCGACTGGCCCTAGCCATCTTCTTCCTTCAACATCCATCTTCATCAGACTGCGCCGAAGCTTCTTCAACCGAAACTAGTTCGATCCTACCTATGCCTTTATTTTAAATTCAAAGGTGTCTACGACACTACAATTGGCTTTGAAACAAATAAGATAGGTGTAACTATTTGATCTCAAAGATTCCGATCGAAAATCTCACAATATCACGTCTAAATCGGCTAGACAACTTGCTAAAAATGGCTTTTCAGCCCTCGCCTACAAAATGACCTCCTGGGGACCCTCAAGGGACACGTGAACAATCTCTCTCAAACACTCTCTCTATTGTTTTTCTGAAATCTGACTCGAGCTTCGAAGGGTTTTTATTGGAGCCAACTCTAGCGAGGACTTGCTTTGCAAGGTACTTCCTAGGAAGGACGCGCCACCGCTCCAGCTACTCCGATCGAGATCCAAATTTCAGCAGTAATAGCATGCAATGAGGAAATTTAGCACATGTTAAATAAGATGATCAACTGATTGTATTGTTAGCATGAATAACATGAGTTTGTGAGGGATTGATGATGAGGTATGTTTAAAATTGATAAGACTTCTAGGTCCATCTATTGTTAGCTTGCATAGGGTACTGCTTGTACCCATATTCTGACTTCCGGTATGGCAAAACATGCTGCAATAAAATCTTCTTTCATGATTATCATTTTGTGTTCAAACCCAATATTGAACTTGTTCAATTTTGGTTTGGTTAATTTTATGATGATTTCACAACTTATGGGTATCATGTACTTCTTGAACATCTTATGTTGGATTTGATTGGTCAAGTTTTACTAGAATCAGATATGAACCAGTTATGGATTCAAGTCCAAGTATGGACAAGGTTGAAGAATTTACATCCACTCTTGGTTTAGGTCCAAGGCCAAAATCATACCTTATAGAAGTAAGAAAAATAGAAAATTTTGAGAAAAATAATAGATTTGAGAAAATACAAAAGGAAATAGTGCGTGACAATGATCTTTTGCATATAAGTTGTAAGTAGGACCCAAAAATTGGCAAGATCATCCAAGTTGATTTCCCCTTTTCTTTCTCTGTGAGTTTCTTTAGAAGGTATCTTTGATGATTTTAGCTCTCAATGAATAACTATGGATGGAGGTCAGCCACTTTTCCTTGCGATGCTCTCATCGCAACCTTGGCCTTTCATTTGCTGTCTGGTGTTTGCCTGGTCACCTTGTCCCCCCATCATATTCTCTTCGGCAATCCTTGCAGCCTTATCCCTGGAGCAGTTGGCTGAATGGCATACATGCTTTGATTGTCTGCCTGGTCACCATGTCCCCCCATGATGGTCTCTTCAGTGATCCTTGCAGCTTTATCAGTTGGCTGAATGGCATACATGCTTTGATTGGCTTGTTCGGGGGCATGGAGAATTTTCTAGAGTCCATGATATGCAGTTCACATTGGAATGCTCTAACTGCCTTTATATTCTGGTCTATTTTATTAGATATGAACAAGTCTTCTTTATGCTAGCTCTCTTCAGGCCAGCGCTAATACCAGTCTTTTCTTAGCTGATTGGTTGAAGGGGTGTTCCAATAATAGTTCAGAGTAGCTACTTCTTTTAGGATGCTCAAAATTAGCCTTGATTCTTCTCTTCTATCCTGATCTTTTCTTACTGTTATTCTCCTCCATCCTCTCCTGTCCCTACTTTAGTGCTGTAAGTTCTCTATTATTTTTCTTAATTGGAGGATTAAAGCTCTACTAGAGTCTGAAAAATAGGAAAAAAGGAACTGTATCATAATGTGTATAGTTGATATAATACAACACATATATTGTTGGGTTGTTGAATTTGCACTGACGGGGTTAAGCTGCATGTCGTGAAAGTTTATATCATGTTCTTCTTTGTCATTTCTAAAATTAAATACATTTATTGGAGCAGACCTGCAGAAATTATTGCAATCTAAATATATGTCTAGGTAATGATATGGCACTTCTTTAATCTTGTGACACATTCATATTTATCTGGTGCTGTTAATAATAACAAAATTCTAATGTCTTAGAATATTCCTAGGAGAAACGGCTATGCCAAGAGATAGCAGATCTTGAGAAGGATACAGGATTTAAACTAAGAATTCTCTCACAGAATTATCCTGACACTCCAGGTAAACTATAAACGATTGTTAAGTTTGTTATATATTGAATACATTGTGACAGGCTTCTAATATACTGCCTTTCATTTTCTAATGCAGTCAGTCAACATAGCTGATCTTTACTGCTTACCAGTAGTCAGTCTAAAAACTTAGGATATAGTTTTTTGAAATTTAAACTGATGCACTAATAAATAGTTAAGTCCAGGGTCCTCAAACTAAGCACATCGGTAGGATACTTGGTCAATTTTGCATTTGTGCTTTTCTTTTCCCAATGTGCTTTATGACACTGCCAATGTTTGGAAATTTCTCTCCAGTAGACAGTTCAATACAAACTTGTATGAACCTCCACGGAGAGATGACCAAGAAGACTCCTGCTTTTGCTTTTCTTTTTTCCTGTATTTCAGATTCCCCCTTGTTTGCTTCATGATTTATTTATTATTTCTTTATTCATATTTATTTATTTATTTTGCAGGATTAGCTGTTAAAGACTTCTGGGAAGTGGATGATAGAACTATTGTTTTTGTTGCTGATCCAACCTTTGGTAAGATCTAGAAACATTCAGCTTGAAATTTTTGCGATGAAGTCAAAGATCAGAATGCGTAGTTTTGTTAAAACCTTGAACATATAAAAGTTACCATGGATAAACTTATTATTTCTATCTTATTTTTAAGTATTAAAAGTTATAAGTGCATCAAGTTCTCCTAAATATAACATATCTGTTTGATTGTCATGAATGACAACCATATAATTGTTTGGGAGATGACATCTTATTAATTATTGGAAATTTAAACTTTATGACTTGTTTATTCTGGATTGACATAAGATGATCAACAAAAGAACCATAATCAAATAAGTGACTGTCATATTTATAGTTGATAGATTCCCATCACTGGTTAAACCTTGTAGACCAGTATGCCATTAATTCTTCCCAAGATTACGTGACATTTAAGTACATAATTTGATTTGGCTGTATTCTCTTCTTTTCTTCTTAAATATATAGAAGTCTGGAGTTTGCTCTGCAACTTATGGCTCTATTTGATCTTGGAAGATTCTAAGATGTCTCTTACTATCTTTTGTAATCAGTACCTGGTAGTGAAATGCTTGAACTTGGAATCTTTAATAACATCCAATTTGAGTCCAAGATTGTACATCAAGCAAACTATATTCACTTGATGCATAGCTTTTCTAATTTTATACACTTTGATTTTTCAAGTGTTGCCTCCAAATGTGTGTATCTTGGTGTGTATGTCAGGCAATATCTTGAATTTCAATGTTGGTGCATCGGTTGATTTGGATGTACCTCGAAGTTTCTGGAGTCGCTTATCAGGGAAGTATGGGAACATGTTTTACTGGAAAGAAAAGGTATTTTTTTTTTCAATAATAACTCTGATAATTGGGTAGCTTGTTATACTAGTGTATTAGACAATTTAAGTTACAATGTCTCACTCAGTGTCATGAATTCTTGCCAAAATATATTGGACAGCTTTTATCTTCTTCAAGTCATCGGCTTGGAAGAATTATTGCTTATTTGGGGGTAACCTTTATTGTGTATGGATTCCTGCATTGGCGTTTTTACTA
The DNA here is from genome assembly GCF_000442705.2 of Elaeis guineensis. Classification (NCBI taxonomy): domain Eukaryota; kingdom Viridiplantae; phylum Streptophyta; class Magnoliopsida; order Arecales; family Arecaceae; genus Elaeis; species Elaeis guineensis. The sequence goes on along the minus strand of NC_026006.2, from coordinate 26,338,146 downwards.
GTTTCAGACATTTATTAGCACTTGGATTCTTCTTGATACTCCTATATTTGCATCAGGATTGAAGTGCTCTACCATAGCTTACTGCATCTTGGATAAATACCATACTTGCAAGTTATCAGCATGATACAGGGGCACATGCCTTTGTATTGGATATTCCAATTTGAATTAATGTGTATCAGTTCATCTTGATTTTACTGCTCTGATACACAACAACATAAGCTGTTAGTGGCTATGGGCTTATGCCCTGCCTTCCTATTATGAACATGCACTCAAGCATCTTAAATACCTTGTTTGTACTCTAAAATCTAAGGATTCCTGGTTAAGTAGGACCCAGACGAAATGCATAAAATGTAGTTTTAGTAAAAATTATAAATAGAGATCAAGGTGGAGTGAAAACTAAGGATCATGAAGTTCCTAAGGGCCTGTTTTGGAAATCCAATATAGGATCATGGACTAGATGGTCTATTTAAGGTCCATATCAACCCCATTCTTCTCCAGCCCAAATTCTGTGGGGGGAAAAAAAGACATCCACAGGTCTTTTTGTTTATTGTGCAGTCCAGCAGACCCATAGATGGGATTTAGATCAAGATACGAACATGCCTTTAGAAAAGAAAGGGGCTGAAGAGGCTAACAGGCCTGATTCCTATAGAATCAGCCCAATCTTTCTTGATTTCTCAACTGGCCCTAAGAGTAGTTATTTTCTGTGTTGAGGATCAATTATTTATATCGAAGGGAAGATTGAAGTGGTTGTTATCCACAGGGTTAAAGCAGTACAGATAAAATGAAGAAGTGCAACTGGGATATTATATGATGGTAGGATACCTACCAAGTTGAAGAGAATTTTATGGGTTAGCCATATGACCACCATATGACCAGCTATTTTTAGATACAGAATGTTGGGTAGTTAGAAAACATGATGTACCCAAGATAAGTGTGGTTGAAATGAGAACTTTTAGATAGATGTGTGGTAATACAAGAAGAGATAGAACAAGAAATGAAGTCATTCACAAAGGCATAGAGATCACACCAATCGAGGACAAATTGAAAGAAGGACCGCTTATATGGTTTGGACATGTGCAATGTAGGCCAAGAAATGCACTGATACTAAAGAGTGATATGATACATGTAAAAGGAAAGAGGGAAGAGTGATAGAGGTTGACCAAAAATGACTTTAGATGTAGTAGTAAGGCAGGATTTGATAACACTAAATTTTTCAAAAAGTGTGAGCATAAATAGAGCGGGGCCTTAACTAGTTTGAGATTAAGGCTTAGTCGAGTTGAGTTGAATGTTGTTTGATACTACTTACTAGTGATTTGTGTTCCTTTTTTAATGATTATCTGAAAGCCATTTATAGATAAAATCACATGTTGAAATGATAAAAAATCATTATTTCAGATCAAAACAATGGATAAATATAATGATATATAATAATATATAAGCTTCCCAATACAAGTATGTGAGCTTCTCATAGTTCTGGCAATAGCCACATAATGGTGCGAATATGTTATTGATGTGCAAGGATAATTACTTAGTCCCAAGTATTGCATGATGAATTTTGATTTGTGCTAATTGTTAGGTAACCGGGCAATGTTGATTTGCATGACAAAAATTAATTGAATTTGTGTATAGCACATATTGTATATCTGTTAATTAGAAATTTATTTTTGTTAAAAACATTTGTTTATCCTGAACAGGTATTTACCAATATAAAGCAATGGATATTGCCTTGCTAAAAAAAGCATTCTGGTTGTGAATACGTGTTACAGGCTTGCATATTTTTCTTTGCTGGTACCAAGTGTAGGCAAGATAATAATAAATGTGTTATGTGGCTCATGCCAGCATTTTACCCACACAGATATGATAAATGACACTTTAATCCTTAATTTTAATGGCCAGATTTTGTGAAACCCAATGCCCAAAATTTCTGTCCGGTTGCTTCTTCTTCTTCCTTCTCTTCCTTTTTTTTTTTTTTTTTCCTTTTTTGCACTTGTGATGCCAGTATGATAGTTATATGGTTGTCAGATGCTAACACAAATACTGCAACAGACAGGCTTAGTTACTCACTGAACTTGCGCTGTTGGAGATGAAAGTGGATTTTGGGGAGGGGGTTATCCAGATTAGATAGTGATACCTGTCAGGTTCATAGAATTTGATACCTGTGACCATCTTGGTTTTCTTTCCGACTATGCCGAGCATCCACCTCCTATGCATTCAATAATCTTTTGGGTAAACTAAATGATGTGCATAAAACGATGGTTGAATTAGCTGCAGCATGTGTATCCGCATTGGAAGTTAAAGTAATAATTTAAAAGAGTTGAATACAGTCATCATAGTTATGTGATCCTCTCTCCAGAACAATAATCTCTATTTTTTATCTATTTTTTATTTACTTTGGTAATCATCTAATCTCGGATAAGTTGTCTTTTCTTAATCCTGGTTGGACACAGGGCGAGGATGCATCAATTGAAGCTGCTGTAATGGCAATATCAAATTGTCTGAGAGATCCTGTAGGACCAAACAACTGTTCTGATGTAAAGTAAGGAACTCTTCTCTCTGCGAAATTTTTGTCCATGAAAGCAAAGGTGGAGTTCAAAGGGTGAAGTATTACCATGTGATATTGTGTATATGAAGCAACAGAAACAGATAGTTGGAGCAAGAACTTGCCATAAAAATACTTCCTCTTTTCTCAGATTTGGCTTGTTCTCTCTACTAACTGCTTAAAAATTGTAGCACGCCAAAAAAAGTAATGTATACGGAAGTGCATATTGATGTGTATTGGCTGGTACATTCCGAACTGACCAGGAGCCAGCATCCAGTAACCCCTGTTTGTGTGCAGGGAGGTTGACAGGTGGAATTTCAGCTGTGTAGTGGCCACTTGATCATTTCTAGTAGGTAATGGTCCCCTTCACTTATTATTGATAGTTCAATTTAGATTGCATGCAAAATCATATGTTTCTAAATTCATGACCAAAGACAAGTTATTAGATTGATTTCTTGTTGTAAGAACTCTGGATTTGTGTCCTAGAGCATGGATCAGTCTCGAGTGAGGGCTAATTTTTTCCAATTCAAGTTATATAGTTTTTAAAATTAATATTCATGAAAAATAATAAACTAAAAAATATTTTCAATTTTTGTATGCATGTATATACATAGCTACAACCCTTGCTGGACATCAAAGCATCTTATCCAGCAATAAGATGTGTTTAAATCTATACATGGCCTAAAAGTTAGGAGTTTGAGATTTTATGCAATGAGGAGGGAGTATTTAACCATAATGAAAACTTTTATTTGTAGAAGTCCGCAGAAGGAGATCACCGTATCCTGATTTTCAGGGATCCGGTCAATGGATGGTTTTGATCCCAGTAATTTCTCGTCGATACATTTTCTGTCCTTTGTACTTTATATTCTAAGTGGCGAATAATGTGGGCCTCACATGTCACAGCAAAGAGGATTGTTACTGCCTCTACCAGGTAACCAGTGCGAACCTAATAACTGGCAAGGACATCTATAAGCCCACCAATAACTCGATAAGGCAGTGAGGCTAGGACATGGTGCACTTGATATTAGGAGTGATAATCGGATCGAATTATAAATAAATTAAATTAAAAAAATTATTAATTTAAATTTAATTTATTTATTAAATAAATCATAAATTTAAATTTGAATTTGATTCGTTTATTAAACAGATAATTCGATTTAATTTATTTAATTTATTTATTAAATTAAATTAAATTAAATGAATTAAATGGATTAAATAGATCAAATTTGATGGATTAGAAATAGATTAAATAAATTTTAAACAGATTAAATGGATCTTCGATAGGTTAAATAGATTAAATAGATCAAAAATAAATTAAATAAATTATCTAATTTAATTCGATCTGAATATTAAACGTGTTAAATGGATCATATATTTAGAATTTAAATTTAATTTAATTATTAAATAGATTAAATGGATCGATTTGTTTATGATTCAAATTTGTTTAGTTTAAATTCATACCTGTTTATGATGGATCGAGTTGATGATCCGATCATATTTTGACAGTACTATTTGATATAAATGAAATCCTAATAAAAATATTTTTTTAATAGTGCTTGGCTTGCAATTCCATTAATATTTGTCTTAAATGTTTAGACTCAAACACTGAGCTAGTTGACTGAACGCAAATGTCTGCTTTAAATAATATTAGTGCATCAACTATGCTCCACCTAGCTAGAAAAATCAATGAAACAATACAAATTGGAATAAAAAGATAAATTTATAGTCAAATGGCTGTGCAACAGGGCGTGCTAGCCTACCACAACTATGCCGACCATATTCTGTGTCAGTACGACACATACTATTGTGTTTACCATATCAGCCATTTACCAGTACCAGAACCAATTTTAATACTTGATATATATACAAAACAAGCATCAGAAGGTCATACTTGGCAGCTACACTAGATCTTTTTAAATCACTAGATTGTAGCTATACTATAAGAAATTAAATTTTTAGTAACAACAAAAATTATCATTAAAAATATAAAAAATTAATATTATTAATTTTAATGATAATATTTTGGATCGTCGCTTGAGTCATTATTGAATTAGTAACTATTTTCAAAGTCCGTCATTATTAGTCAACTTAATAGTGACGATACTATTGTCATTAATATTTATAATAATAATGACAAGTCACAAAATTTAATACTATTGTTATTAATATTTGTAATAATATAGATGACAACATATTGTCATAAAAGTAATTACTATTAGTGACGATTATATTGTTACTAAAATTTGCGATAATGATGATCCAAATATTGTCACCAATATTTACTATGGAATACCATACCATCCTATATCGTCCAAAATAGAACATACTATACCATATCGATCTCAATCGATACGTGATCTCGAAGCGTATTGACACTATCGTATCATATCAAATCGCATACTGATATTATGATAGGATTTTATCGATATGGGACCAGTATCGAGATGGCAAACCTTGACTATCAGTATTAGTGATGCAAATTGCATTACAAAACTTTCTATAGTGATAACACAGTCGTCACTAGTATTAATATATTAGAGACAATACTCTTTGGCACTAAAATAAAATAATATCAGAGACAAATAATATAGGTACTAAAAGTATACAATATTAATGATAATTAGTATTACTAAAAATTTTGTAACTATTAAATATGTTTTAGTGGTGACAAGATGTCACCGCTAATAATTTTTTTTTTGAAAAGATAAATAACTTTATGAGTATATATTATATTACCTGCTTTACAAATTGAGATCAATTCACATTCATAGTAAAAATAAATATTGATGTGCACAAATTGTATAGATGCCATAATTTTAGTATCAAATCCTTATATATCCATTGAAGTATCAAAATATATCTAAAATACAATTATAACCTCAAATCCATACAAATTCATAATAAAATACAGAAAAATATTTACTATGATCTTATGTTCTCGCATAACGAATAAAAACTATAATTGATCCCCAAAAAAATTCAATCATGATCTTGCACAATGAATAAATGAAAAAAAATTAGTTAATATAATTTAGAAATATAAGTTATATTAATTTAATTATATAAATGTTATAGAGCGAAGAGAACAAGAAGTAATGCTTATCAAATTTTGAAAACAAAATAAGTTTAGCTACTCATATAATATGTTTTTAATTATAAAATTTATATTGTTAGTAGAGTCAACTAAGAAAGATGCACTAGATAGTTGTTTGAGGCATGATCCATCATAGCTAAAGCATGCGAAAAGAATAGCCATTTGATGTTGTATGCTTTTTTAGATCCTTTTTGTATTTCTGCACGTTTTACGTCAATAGTCTTATGCTAAGCTTTAAGTTTTGTATGTTAGGATTATATTTCTACCTAGAATTGTGAATTAGCCTTCTCTTGCTTTTTTTGTTATTTCAGTAAGTTTTTAGAATTCATCCTCCAAAACATTAGCATGCAACCTGTGCACGAATATTTTGCCTTTTTTAAAAGCTAGAAGTGATTTCTCCTATTTATAAGCCATGTAAGTGGCCTAAACTTCTTCCTAGTATTTATAAGCCATGTAAGTGGCCTAAACTTCTTCCTAGTATAAGTGTGAAATGCTTAACTAGTGGGACTGATGCCGAAGAAATTTCTTCTTGATATATCTCACCCACTTCTTGAATGTTCTATATTTATAAATAACAATAAAAAATATAATTAAAAATTATTAATATGAAATCACAAACCATAATTAAAACAATCACATCCTACATACCATAATCTTTTCTCCATTTGGAATTAATCAACTTCTATTAGATCTCAGCCGGGTGGCCTTCCAAACCATTATAGCATCCAACCATTCTTCAGATCGGATCTTTCTATTTGCAATGAATAAGAAGAAAGAAAAAACACAATAAAACCTTGTTTAGATTCTAAGTTAGAAAAGTACTTTATTAACTCCATAACTTGTAGTATAATAATAAAAATTTGTGCGAGTGTTACCATCTCATAGGCTTTTTAGATTATTGACTTTATGCATGTAATGGATCTAATATCTAGTTTATTCTCGTTGGATGTATTTCAGATACTCGTATTCTATATTAAAGAAGTGCAATTAAATTTAAAATATATTAAGATAATTAAAAAATAAATAATATAGTCAAAATGATCATAGCAAAGTATTTTAAATTTTTGTGTACCCGATTTATTTTTAATGAACCATTGCCAATCTTCTAGAGACACATCATTCAGACGACTCTGCTTTTTATGATATAGTTTGTGTAGAGTATAAAGTCGAGTCCTACATTGCCTCTATACTTGTTTTCATCATATATGGTAAACATCATCTGAGAATGAAAAACTATCATGAAAATACTATCAATAACAATACTTATTTGCAAGAATCAATCAAATAATAACACCATAAAACCATATACCATCTCAAGTTTATACCATTGATTAATAATTTAATACCAATCTAGGTGTTGGCCTTGAATGCATAAGTAAACTCTAAACCAACCCTCTATATAGATTCTCATTTTACCTCATATATTGATTGCATCAAGTCACAAAACAAAAACTAGATGAGCAAGAACTTTGAAGACAGCTATGCAGCCAACCATACTGCAGAATCAAAACTTGTCTACCTAGTTCTCTACTACTACTCTCAACAAGAACATTTCTTAGCATATATGAGTTACAAAATATATAAGAACGACATGCATGCTAAGAAGAGCATTATGTCCAACAAAACAAGAAAAGAACCGAAAATGTCACCACAAATTCAATTAAACTAGAGAATTCAAAGCATGAGAGAAGATTTTTCAAGAGCATAATTAAATTGGAGTAACAACAACAACATCAACAGCATAACATAGGAGAACATGACAAACCATGCTGTTTAACCATATCAGCACTACCTAATCCACTCAAACAAAATGACAATTAAACCTCCAAATGACCACATTTGTCCAAACCTACTAAGTTCATTCATCAAAAAAAAGGACCTCTTTTTTTATGTACTCATACCCTTGTTGTAGATTCAAAATGTAGATCCACGGTGTTTCAAGATCTGTACAGATTTCTATTTATGTTGGTCGGACGGTTTTCTTGATGTACATTGCTTGGTCTTCAATACTACAGATGCATCATAAAAATAACTAAATCCCATAAATAGCATTTAGCATGAGCAAAGCTGTTGGAAATACCAAACTTATTGCAATGAATGAATTTGCACAAACACCAGGAGAAAACCATAAGGTAAGCTTTTCAATATACTTGCCAATGGTCATCGTGCAAGCCATCCCATCCTTTCTTTTGCCTTTGCAGACACCATAATCAGCAGAAGTTCCCAGTTTCAACATCTGCCTAGCTGAGTACACACTCAAAGAGAACCCTTTTGCCTATCCAGGGTAATGGAGATTAGTAGCATATAGATAAAATCCCCAAAAGCATTTCTACACTTACAAATTTTCACTTACATCCTTCCAGACTGAAGAACTGAATAATGCAAATATTACCCTACAGGCTCGTTAAAAGTTAGAACCATTAGAATAGGCATCACCAAAAAAGAAAACAGATACATCCAATACATCCAGCCAGCCCATTTTCCAAATGCTATAGCTTTCCCCAACTGAGCTTGTTCTAGGAGCTCCCTTTTCAATTAAGACCCCAACCGCCACCCAACAATGAGAAAAAGTATCGCCTGCTAACAAATGCCTAATAGAACCTAGTTCATAGAGTCATTCAGCGAAATATAATTTTGCAGGATTATTCAGAAAAGGGTTTCACTTGTTAGACAAACATTTCATCAAACAGAAGATATTCAAGCCAAAACATCTGGTTTGCTAGGTCTTATGTTTTGCAAGACCTACCTGATGGTTGCTAGCCAAACGAATCAGATATCTGAGAAGCAGTGGCTAATTTCCATAGAAGATACCAATGGATTTCTGGCAATTACAAAAAAAAACACATAAAAAAAGATAGCTTTTTTCTTTCTTTTCTAATATAGTACACAAGCCTATGATTTTCAGTTTACCTGATTCGTAAACTTGAAAACCTTTTGACTCCCACTTCATTGGAGCTCCTTGGCTTTCTGGACTTGGATGGAACAGTGGCATTAGTGCGGATGGGCTCAGTATCGAGGTAATTTTGGACAGCATTACGAAAAATAGACATGTCAGTGCATTGAGACCTCTTGGGGGAACCATCATTTGATATGTAGCCTTGGAGAGGAAGAGACAAGAAAGATTAGAGACCGATATGTTGGTATTTAGAGAGAAAAGAGAGAATGCACTGAAATAAGGAAAAGAGAGAGAGGATAGAAACCCGGTAAGTAGGAATGATGGGATGAGGGAGAAGTGGGTGGAGTCTGTAGAACCCTCTTGAATGGAGAGAATGAGCTCAAGGTCTCCTTCATCGGCTGCCACGACTATGGCCTCTCGTGATATAGAGAGAGAGAGAGAGAGAGAGAGCATGGGGAGGGAATGGGAGGGGTTGCAAGTAGGGCAAAAGAGAGAGTAATGGGAGGTGGCTGCCGAAGGAAGGTTGAATATTTTGGTGGGAAGTCGATTGGTTTTTTTCATTTTGGAGCGAAGTGCACCTTCCTCTTGGTATGAAAATGATTATTCTTAATTTGGCCTTTGAGAATTTAACTCAACGATTTATGAGTTGATACTCCAAGAGTCCTTCGCGGATCAAACATTAGGGGGCCGAGCATACACGGGAGTAGTTTCTTTATTCAAAAAAATTATAGCTACTTATTACTGCTATATATTTATTATTAATTTTTAAATCTATATATTACACGTAGATTTGTAGATCATATTCATATAATTGATTATATTTATAAAAAAATTTTATGAATAGTATGTTTATTCATATCCTTAATGTTTATAACTGAAGATTTCAATAACATCAGTTAATGAATATGAATAAATTTTAATATATTTATAAAAAAATTATGAAAAATATATTCATTCATATTTTTGATGTTCATAACTGAAAATTTTAATAATATCAGTTAATAAATAAATATATTTTAATTTTATTCATTAATAATATAATATTTACATTCAATGCTTTGAGATAAAAGAGTCCATATAGCATGTATAGAAAAAAATGGGCAGCTTATGTAGACAGCTTCATTTGCAAACCAATCTTCTCTCACTTTCTACTTTCTAACATATATATTAGATATACTACTGCAACAAATTTTATAATTATTAGATTTCTTATGGCAACGATATTAGATGATCAATTTTGATAAAAAATTATAAAATACCAAATAAAATTTAAATTACCGATATTTCTTACATGTGCTAATAAAATTGTATCGTTGTTTCAATAAATTATAGTAGACAAGGAATCCAGGGTGCTACCTCCCCACTCCTATCTTTTTCCAGCAGCTCCTCATATGCTGCAACCCCATTCTCGACGGTCACCATCAGGATGCCTTTCTTGGCATTCATTTGATCCTTGCTGTCATCTTTATTGTCCTCGATGCCCTAGAGTTCAGTGCAGAGCTCGTGGATGAGATTGTTGTTGGGGCCAGAGCCTGATGGGGCTGGCTTCTGGAACTTCTAGTAGAGGTGGTGGAGCTTATCTTAGACTTGAGCGAGGCCTTTGTGGAGTCCTAGAAGGCGGACATATGGGAGGGGAGCGGAATGCATCCGGTGTTGGAGTAGAAGTTGATGGCAAAATGGAGAAGGGTGATGGCATTGTCATTGGCAAGGTGGCGCTGGCCAGTCTTGAGGCTATTGTTGATGGAGGCCCCTACATCCGTGAAGTGCAGGCCTTGTGCTTGTGGTCGCTCTTACAAGAGGGGGAGGCAGCAGAGGGGTTGTCAGGCATTATGGGCTTAGACGATTTAGAGGGGGATTTTAGGGAGTGCCAAGGTTGGGGGGTTTGGAGGATTTTAGGGTTAGGGTTTTTGTTCCGGGGGGGGAGGGAAGGTTGAGCGGATCTTATGATTGGATTTAAGAATTTGGATTTGGGTTGGGTTTGGATTTAGAAGAGTCAGAGGAGGGATGGTGCTTTGATGACTTGGATTTGGCCGGCATCCTTTCTTCCTTGTGGCGGGGGGATGGGGGGCGGCGGCAGGAGGTTTGAGGATGAGGATTTTCTGAGAGGTGAAGAGAGAAGGATTTTACCTTTCTTGGGACTCCATGCAAGAACCACTCACCTTATTCCTAAGAAATGGTCAAGGTGTGATTCAATTAATGTAATACAATGATACTCGCATGATGAGCGATTTTTCTGAGACCTTCCATCTAATTTTTTTGAATTTAGGAGGGAGGTTGATTTTTTCCTCCTACCTATATAAACAAAGAGATTTGGATTTATATTATATTTTATAATTTTATGATTTCTTTTTCCTCCTAACAGTTGAGTCAAGCTTCAAATTAGATTTTATGATTTTTTGAACATTTGATATAATTTCATTCTCCTCACAATCATTATTATAGGCCCACTACAAAGGAGACAAATTCCATAACCATTTTAAGTCTTTCACACTGTACCCTATAGAACCTGTTTAAACTTGGATGCCAAATGTCAAGAGAAAAATTCATTCAACGGTCTCATATGATCAAGTCCAATAAGAGCACCAGACATAGAAAATAACCAAATTTTATAATAGTTGTGTCGTCATACTGCAAAATTAATTACAAAACAAGTAAGATTGCTTTGTTAGTACTAATCATCTACTACTCATTAATAAATTATGATTAGTAAACTAGAAGTGAAGTTAGCTTGATAGTAATATTCCGCACTGATTTGCTTATAAAGATTTTAGTTTTACTTTGTCACAAATAATATAGTATTAGTGATAACATTATTTATGATGCACAATATATTGTCACAAATAGTATACTCTTAGTCATGACTTTTTCTTGGAGCATTATACGTTGTCACAAATATTACAATTTTTTTTTATGATAACATCTTATGTTGTCACAAATAACATACTAATCGTGATATTCTTTTAAGGGCACACCTTATATCGTTACAAATATCACTTCTTTTTGTGATGATATCTTATGTTGTCACAAATAATATACTAATCATGATGATTTTTTAGTGTTGCACTACATGTCATCACAAATAACATCTTTTTTTGTGACGACATCTTATATTGTCATAACTAATATACTAATTATGACAATTTTATAGTGACACACTACATATTATCATAAAGAGTATTCTTTTTTGTGATGACATTTTATATTATCACAAATAATATACTAATTGTGATGAGTTTGTAGTAACACACTATGTGCTGTTACTAATAGTATCTTTTTTTGACAACATAGAATGTGGCTTTAAATAATATATTATTAGTGATGACTTTCTAGTGGCACATTATATGTTATCACAAATAGCATACCTTTTTGGTGACATATGATGTTTTCACAAATAACATGTTATTCGCGACAACTTCTTAGTAAGGCACTATATGTCCTCACAAATAATACCTTTTTAATGACAATATAGTATGTTGTCATAAGTAATATACCATTGGTGACAACTATATAGTGACGAGTAATATGTCATCACTACTATTTGATCTGTTGATAATGTCGTTACTATTATACTTAATATTAGTGACAGATGTCAATATCACTACTAAAAACTCAGCGGTAGTAACAACTTTTCATATCTTCACCATTATATCGTCACTAATACTCTTAATTTTTGTAGTGTATACATACTTATAATCAATTATCTGATCCTCTACCCTCGATTAATGTCTTTCATATGCAAAGTTTTACTATATCCTATACTTACTAGCCCTTACATATCCATTGAACCTTTATTTGGATCCTTCCATTGGCAACTTAAAATTAAATTACCTAGAATGGCATTTATACCTTTCCTCCATGTTAGAGCTTAAAAATTGTATTGCTACCTTTTGTTTACCCAACAAGAATCTCTCTTGCCCCTACAATCACAACCTTTTCAATGTTGCCCTCATTCTACAACATTAGATCCATGACTAGACACTTTAAAGTCATCATGAACTAACTTGAATATATATTTGTATTAGATGTATGCCCTAGAAATCAAGTTGGCTGACATATGTAATCTTTCTAGTGGCATAGTTTTGCAATTGAGTAAAATAAATCAGATTAAGTTTCATTCATGTGGAGTCATGTATCCATGAATTGTTCAAGAAATTAATAGGATGATGACATATATTCTTAAGAGTTGAGAATTTGGTATATGTATTATAGGTGGTTAATTCTTAAATATTTTTGATCGATGGATCATCATTAAGACGATGATTAATCCGGTTAGATTGGTGCACGGATCATTTTTTTCTGGATAGATAAGTTTCGAGTCTATAATGTGGGGACACTGGAGTGAGAGTACAGATGATTGTTAAATAACAATAATATCGGATATGACCAACATGAGTAGTCATATGGATATCTATCTACTTATCAATGACATATCGATGCTGTAGTGATATGAGTAGTCCTCAGACCTGCGGTATCTCGACTGCTCACAATGGGGTGCTGTAGTTTGACTACACATAAACATGATTTCTAGCCATATGGGTCCTTGTAGTGGACATTGATTGTAGTAGGTTTATTGTAGGAGTAGGATGCACATCTAGATGGAATCTATCGATCTTGATAGGTAGGAAGTGGTCCTATGTTATTCATGAGATTGAGTTCAAAAGATCATGACCATGGCAGAGTGAATGATGGAAAGGAGTTTTAATAGGATTTCACTTATGAACTCGAGTTGATTGAATATTATATATGACAAGCGATGAGGTTTGATGAGTTATCCATTACCTCTATTTTGTTGAAACTCATGATAGAATGACCAAATCACATGGTAACTACACTTAGAGGTTCAATATTTTATTCTGCTGGGTTGCCACTACATACTGCTAGGTATCACTGATGGATTGTGAGACTTATCAAGCATCATCTTGATGATCGATGATCCTTGATGGATAGAGTTAGAATTGTTTCAATCCATCAAAAAAAAATTTCGATGATATTGTGATGGAGATTACAGTATATTTCACTATCAGACAGAATAGAACTTATGAAATTACACACAAAAGAGATCTTTATCCAATCAGATGGTTGATTAGCGATTATGAATCACTATTGAGTCTAATCATCAATGTGATTGATGATTAATCTAGTACAAGAGTTGCAATAAAGTAATTCGTTAAGATTTAGTGAGTTGTAGGAGGATTTATTTGCAATTGGATTGTAATAGGGCTAAATTTGATTGACAAATAGGGTTAGAATTAAATCTAATTAAATTAAATTCAATTTGATTTAATTTGGGTTTGATTGGATCAAGTCCTATTGGATTATAAGATAATCTTATATCTAAGAAATCAATTCTTAGATTGATGGGGTTTAACCTAACTGATTTTCTAATTGAATTAGGGCCTAATTAAATTTTTAATTGGGTTAGGACCTAATTAGTTATTTGGTTATAATTAATTTTTAAGTTAGCTAGGATTGGTCCAATAATTAGCTAGAAATTAAATCAAGATTCAAGAAAATTCTAGTTGGACTAGGACTCATCTATTTCTTGGCCGCCTATCCCATATTCCACGCCACATTTGGATGCCCCATATATATTCACGTGAAATCAGATTTCCATGAAAGAATAGTGCATACCCTTGGTATTTTGTCACCCTTTTCTTAATGCCTCAGATGGATAAGGTTGATAAGGTAAGTTCAAATCTATTTTGAATTTGATTCCTTATCAGGAAGAGTTCTCCCTCATCCAAACTTCTTGCCGCCAACTATTAAAAGGTATTTTGTTTTGTGTGACAAAACTGATTGCTTTCACTAAGAGAAAAATATTTTTCACCATGGAAGCCTATTTGGGGCGGAAAAATAAGAGAGGGGCGGTGGGCCTTTTTAGTGTGTGAGAAAAGAGGAGAGTGTCTCCTCTTGTGGGCTGATTTTTTCTAGGATTTCTTCCAATTGTATTAGGCATTGGGATTTTTGGGAAGAGAGAAAAGAAAAGAGAAAGGATTCTCTAGATTTAATCTTCTCTTCATCTTCCTCCTATATTCTTTCTCTTCTCTAGAGAATCTGAGAGATCCAGGGAAGGATTCACTTCAGCGTCAGAGAGATGTCTTCTGCAAGGGAGCTAGCACCTCAGTGGAGATACAAGTCTTTGATTGGATCGAGGGTTTCGTATGGATATCTGTAGATGTCGGATATGTGTGTAGCTCATCGAAGACCTCATCAGATTACCACGATCATTAACTGCGGAGATCGTCGACCCATGCGAAGGTATGAAGATTGGATCTCTAATTTTTTTATTTTATTTAAATATGATTTTTCAACATCTTAAGAGCATGTGATCGATCCTATTGATTAAATCTACATCATGTATGTTAGATAGGTTAAATAGTTTAATCTAGATCAGAATTTTTTTCATTACGTTTATGATTTTTAAAAGTTAAAAATCTACGTATCCTGATTTCTGTATGCATGTCCCAGATGTACGATATTTTATAATTTGTTGATACTTTATCTTACTAGCATTTGGCATGTGCAATGCATGTGGGGTCCAAGAAGATTGTGGGCCTCAAGAAAGTCACATGCATTACAATTTTAATTAATTTCTTTCTTTTTTTGGATTCTCTCTCTTTAGATTCTTGAATTTTCTTGTCAAGGCTTAAAATTCCAAGTCTCAGGTGCTAAGCATTTTTTTCCCTATGAATCTCTCTATTTTAGAGTTCTCGCTTCCCCTCTTCTCACATGGAATAAGATGGTTATGATCTCAGTTTCTGTTGTGTTTGTGAAGTAGAACTTGAGTCTTTATTTCTTTGAAGTATCAAATTTTCATTTGAACTCTTGACTTCTCAAATAAAGATTTAAGAGAGAAAGTTAGATGATTTGATGAGTTTTGGGGAAATGGGAGGCTTGCAACATACTCTTCTGAATTCTTTCTTCACCGACTTCAGGTGAGACCACTAAACATTCAATCGACAGGCGATGGATCCTCAAGAGTTTCAATTGTATATTGATTAGATACACTTCAACCCTATGTGGCTGCAATTGGCACGTGTTAGGATATGTTTGTCTAGATTTCTAGAGAGATGAAAAGTCAGTCTGAATTATGATAGAGTGTTGCACAAGAATGGCTACCCAAGAGGGAGGGGGTTGAATTGGATAATTTATAAAATTTTAAGTCAAATTAAAACTCTAAATAAATATGTGCTTCTAACTTAAGTAATTATGTGGTGATTATAATATATAGCAGTGGAAATAAAGTATATAAGTTGCTATGCAAGAAATAAAAATAAGTAAAGCAAGAAACTAAGACAAGAGAGCAAGCACAATACAAACATACAAGATTTATAGTGGTTCGGGATAATCCGCTCCTACATCCACTCTCCAACCTCTCCTTAAAAATTCTACTATAATCCCTTGATTACAGAGTGCTTGTTTTTTCGAGCTCACAAACAAACTCAATTAGTTTTTTTGAGATTATCAACCACAACTCTACACCGATGATTTTTCAAACTTACTATCAACTCAGTTAGTTTTAACCTTGGTTCACCAACCATAACCAATACAACATCCAACTTTAGGCTTGGACCAACTTTAACCCCAAGTTTTTTTCTTCCAAAGAAACTTATAAAGAAACAAAAATATAAATTTAGCATAAAAGAAAAACTAAAATGGAACTCTTTTTGAAGCACAAAGAAGAGGTTGAATGATGCTCTTTTGATGCTTCAAAACTCTTCTTAGAATGCTGAGAGGATATATTAAAAGTTGTAGAAGATAGCTCTTAAATACTTTCTGAAATCAGTATTTGAATCTCTCTCTTTTTTCTTTTTTTCTTGAATATTCAATGGAGCTCTCAAATTTGAATGATTTTTTCTTTCAATCCACTTTTCTTCTTTTTTTTTTGATTTTTTAACTTTAAATAGGCTCGACAGAGACTGGAGAAAGTGTTCTAGCCATTGAAAGGGCTGAAGTAGTCGTTGTGAGACAATAGGAATAAAAAACTGTAAAATAGAAAACTAGCCGTTACAGGTCACTGAGCCGACTAAATTTTTTACTAAATCGACTAAGTACTGAGCCAGCTCAATTTTTCATTGGGTTAGCTAAGTCTAAAGTCCTAAAATTTTAGCTTTCTATTTTTGTATTCACTTAGACTGGGTTGGCTCAATCTTCTACTGGATCGATTCAGTTTACGTGCCAAGCATGCCAACATACCGGAATCAACTTAAAACCTTCTGAAGTCAACTCAAAACTTTTTAATATTATTTTTCTTCATATTGAGCCATCCAAACTTATGAAACTTTGTTCCTTGAAGGCTTTGGCTTGCCAACTTGAGGAGATCTTTTCTATGGATGAATATTTCAATTTAAGCGTTTGGAAACTCCAACAATCATTTTTGAAATATATGATTACTATCATCTATACTTAATATTTTAGAATTATCAACATTAATCATAGGGTTAACAATCTTTTCCTTTTTGATGATGATAAAATTTTGAGTATATGCATAATAAAAATAAATAATGTGTTTCATCCAAATTGAATTATGAAGTGATAAAGTAAATACATGCGAGTTCACACTTTATACATGTTTTTAATTAATCTTTAATTCATTGTATATTTTATATATACTCACCATCTTTCTCCCCCTTTTTGACATCATCAAAAAGTTCAAAAGAAAGCTTAAAAAATATCATCAAAATCAATTCAATCAATATTTTGAAGATCAAAATCAATATATGGCACATCAAAATCTTCAAGACATGTATCAAATTCAGAATTTATTACACATCTTTCTTTTTAAAGAAAACTTGTCTTTTGAATTTCAAAATAAGTTCTAAATATTTCTTCCTCTTTCAAAAATAAATCTTTCAATTCAAAAATGAATAGCTCTACCCCTTTTTGAATGAATTTGACTCTATAAGTAGATTTTCAATCATATTTTGAGATTAAAATAGTTCATACTTTAAGAACTCAAAAAGAGTAACATTTTTCAAATGTTTGATAGTGTTGAGTATAAAATACCCACAGCCGAAGTCCTCAGTGGAATCGACTACACGACAACTTCGCCCGAGTTCCTACGGGAGCCGGGCTCCGTCATCCTCGACGCCAACAACTGCAGCCGCAAGCAGACTCCGCCCGGACTCCTACGGGAGCCGGGCTCCGCCGCCGACATCGACTACAGGACAGCTCCGTCCGGACTCCTACGGGAGCCGGGCTCCGTCCTCAGCGTCAACTGCTGGTAAGCCCCGTCCAGACTCCTACGGGAGCCGGACTTCGCCTTTAACCTTGACTGCAGGAAAACTTCGCCCGGACTCCGACGGGAGCCGAACTTCATTCTCAACAACTCCGACTGTAAGACAGACTGCGTCCGGACTCCTACGGGAGCCGGACTCCGCCAATAATTTCGGCAGCAAGCAGACTCCGCCCGGACTCCTACGGGAGCCGGGCTCCGCCGCCGACATCGACTACAGGACAGCTCTGCCCGGACTCCTACGGGAGTCGGGCTCCGTCCTCAGCATCAACCGCTGGTAGGCCTCGTCCGGACTCCTACGGGAGCCGGACCTCCCCTCTGACTTTAATTGCAGGGAGACTTCGTCCGGACTCTTATGGGAGCCGGGCTTCATCCTCGATGCCAACAACTGCAGCCGCAAGCAGACTCCGCCCGGACTCCTACGGGAGCCGGGCTCCGCCGCCGACATCGACTACAGGACAGCTCCGTCCGGACTCCTATGGGAGCTGGGCTCCGTCCTCAGCGTCAACTGCTGGTAAGCCCCGTCCGGACTCCTACGGGAGCCGGACTTCGCCTTTAACCTTGACTGCAGGAAAACTTCGCCCGGACTCCGACGGGAGCCGAGCTTCATTCTCAACAACTCTGACTACAAGACAGACTGCGTCTGGACTCCTACGGGAGCCGGACTCCGTCAATAATTTCGACAGCAAGCAGACTCCGCCCGGACTCCCACGGGAGCCGGGCTCCGTCCTCAACGACAACTGCTGGTAAGCCTTGTCCGGACTCCGACGGGAGCCGGACTTCGCCTTTAACCTTGATTGCAGGAAGACTTCGTCCGGACTCCTACGGGAGCCGGGTTCCGCCCGCAACTTCAGCTCCGAGAGGGTTCCGCCCGGACTCCCACAGAAGCCGGGCTCCACCCACAACCCCAACTGCAAGGAGGACTCCGCCCGGACCTCTACAGAGGCCGGACTCCGACCGCTGCCGAGCTTCAACCGACAGATCCGCGCCCCCTGGCAGGTCACAATATCAACCATGATCCTGTTCCACTTCCTGTAGCGGATTCCGCGCGACTCCATCACTCCCTGCGACGGACCCATTACTCTCTGACAGACTGTGTCAACGGCCACGATTCTGCTCCGCTCCCTATGGCAGGTGCTGCGCGACTCCACTACTCCCTGACAACTAGCGGCAACGGACGCCGCTCCACCACCTGCAACAGGCTCTACGTGGCAGGCCATAGCAATAGCCACGGGTCTACTCCACTACCCTTCGCAATAAATTCTCCGACCATGGGCGGCCCACTACCGGACGGTTACAAATGTCGCCATCAATCCGTTGCCTCCTCCGTCTATAAAAGGGGGACCCAGATACGTTATTCTCTAAGCTCATTTCTTATCTCAAAACTCTGCTAAATTCTCCGTTCGAGCACTCCATTCTTATTGAAGCAGAGAACTGACTTGAGCGTCGGAGGGTCTTGCCGGAGCAACCCCACCTCCGGTTTAGACTTCCTTTGCAGGTCCCGACGGCGACCGCGGCTTTCCCGACTCCAGCTTCTCCGGCGCAAGCAGATTTTTGCACCAACAGGATTGGCGCTAGAGGAAGGGGCCTGTGTCTTCGCAGTACCCTTGTTCTTAAAGGAGCGCTCAACGGATCCGCTTCCGGCCATCTTTTCCGACACCCAATCCTCCTTCCCTCATCTAATGCCTTCTCGCGAGGTCTCTACACAACTACCTCCGGCTATGGTCGCCGATAAGGGGTGGCCGGATGATCGGTCTCTGTCGGATTCCGTCAACGTCATCTCGGGGGAATCCCGGTGGGAGGCAATCAGCGCACCAGCTGCATCCCCCAAGCAGCAAAAGGTTGAAGAACCCATAACCTTCATCGAAAAAGACACCCAGGGAGTTCAATTCTCTCATAACGACGCGATCGTAGTTTTCTTGAATATAGCGAATTACGACGTCCGTCGTATTCTTGTAGACAACGGAAGTTCGGCCGACATCTTGTTCTACGATGCCTTTTCAAGAATGTCCACTCTTAGCGGTCATCTGAGACCGATTTGCTCCCCCTTGATAGGGTTTACCGATGACACCGTTCCGACGGAGGGAATGATAGCTCTGACTGTGACCGCGGGTCAGTATCCAAAGCAGTCCAGAGCTCTGGTGAATTTTCTGGTGGTAAAGGCGCCATCAGCCTACAATGCAATCCTTGGCCGACCCGGCCTCAATGCCCTCAGAGCTGTCGTTTCAACCTACCATTTGAAATTGAAGTTCCCCACCAACCAGGGGATCGGAGAGGTCCGGGGAGACCAAGCCCTGGCCAGACACTGCTACAGCATCGCCTTGCAAAGAAGCGATCAAGCGGACCTCTGTCCGGTCGATGGATTGGATACTCGCGATGACCTCGCTGAAGAGAGGGACGGTCCAATCGAAGATCTAATACCGATCCCTTTGAATGACGGGAACACGGAGCATGTGGTGTTAATTGGCTCCAACCTGGGGGAGGAGGTGCGGACGCATCTCGTTGATTTCCTCCGAAGGAATGCAGACGTTTTCGCGTGGGTCCCGACAGATATGTCGGGGATTGACACAGAAGTCATGGAACATCATCTAGCAGTCGATCCGAAACATCGGCCGACAAAAGAAAAAATCCGGAGTCATGCCCCAGAGAGGCAGGAGGCGATAGCCGAGGAAGTGGATAAGCTTCTCATGGTCGGATTTATTAAGGAAGTCAATTATCCTGAGTGGATCTCCAATGTTGTTTTGGTCAAGAAAGCAAACGGCAAGTGGAGGATGTGTATAGACTTCAAAAAGCTGAATAAGGCTTGTCCAAAGGACAGCTACCTCCTTCCCAGGATCGACCAACTGGTGGACGCTACCTCAGGCCATGAGCTCCTCACTTTTATGGACGCGTTCTCCGGCTATAATCAGATTAGAATGGCATCGAAAGATGAAGAAAAGACAGCTTTCATCACTAATCGCGGCCTTTACTGCTACAAGGTCATGCCATTCGGCCTCAAGAACGCGGGCGCAACCTACCAACGACTGGTGAACAAAATCTTCAAAGAGCAGATCGACCGAAACATGGAGGTTTACGTGGACGATATGCTTGTAAAAAGCAGGTCTTCCAAAAATCATGTCGCCGACCTCGAGGAAACCTTTGACGCTCTTCGAAAGTATAGAATGAAGCTGAACCCAATCAAATGCGCTTTTGGGGTAACCTCAGGAAAGTTCCTGGGCTTCATGGTATCGGGGCGCGGGATTGAGGCCAATCCAGAGAAAATTCACGCCATCCAAGAGATGACCGCCCCAAGATCGATCAAGGAGGTTCAGTGCCTCACAGGAAGGATAGCGGCTCTTAATCGCTTTGTCGCGAGGTCGGCCGAATGATGTTTGCCCTTCTTTCAAACCCTCAAGCAGCCGAAGAACTTCTGTTGGACCTCTGAATGCCAACAGGCGTTCGAAGAATTAAAAAGCTACCTTAGCTCACCCCCGCTGCTGGCGAAGCACGAACCTGGGGAGGAACTATTTTTGTACCTGGCAGTCTCTCCCACGTCCCTCGCAGCTGTCCTTGTCAAAGAAGAAACGAAAGTCCAGCGACTGGTCTACTACATTAGCCGCGCGTTGAGGGACGCCGAGACCAGGTATACTAAATTAGAAAAACTGACCTACGCCTTGTTGGTTGCAGCTTGGAGACTCCGACCTTACTTTCAAGGGCACACGGTGATGCTACTCACCGATCAACCGATCAAGGCGGTCTTGCACCGAGTTGATACCTCCGGAAGGATGGCAAAATGGGCGATCGAGCTCATGAAATTCGACATCAACTACAGACCTAGACCGACAGTAAAGGCCCAAATATTGGCAGATTTCATTGTAGAGTGCACCATCCCAGAGGAGGCCGAACCTGAGCAAAGCAGAGTTGACAGCCTGAAGTCTCAACCGAACTCCCCCAACGAAGAAGCCAGTCCCTCCGATTGCTTTTGGACCCTCTATGTGGACGGATCTTCCAACATGGCAGGTGCGGGTGCAGGCCTGATCTTGGTCAGTCCGGAGGGAGTCATCGCGGAGTACGCTCTGCGTTTTGAGTTCCCCGCAACAAATAATGGAGCAGAATATGAGGCTCTGATTGCAGGATTAAGGATCGCCAAAGAGCTGGGAATAGGTCAACTCCGGGTGCACAGCGATTCCCAACTTGTGGTGGGACAAGTCAGCGGGAGTTATGAAGCGCGGGAAGACAGTATGGCCAGGTACCTTGAGAAAGTGAAGGAGCTTACCCCCGCCTTTAGCAGTTTCGACATCAGGCAGATTCCAAGGTCGGAGAATACCAGAGCCGATCTTCTCTCCAAGCTGGCGACATCAGCTCCGGCCGAATTGCCCAAAGGCATCCTCTTTGAAGTTCTAAAACATCCGAGTACAGAAGAACCGCGGCCCGTAATGGAGATCGACCACGAGCCCAGCTGGGTCGACCCGCTGATGACCTATCTTAGAGATGGAGTTCTTCCCTGGGATGCGAAGGAGGCTCGGAAGCTCCGAAATCAAGCCTCCCGGTACATCCTTTATGAGGGCAAATTGTACAAAAGATCATACTCCTTGCCCCTCTTAAGGTGCCTCCGGCCCTCGGAAGCTGACTACGCTTTATGGGAAGTACACGAGGGAGCTTGCGAAAACGATTTGGGTGCCAGATCTTTATCCCACAAGCTACTCCGCCAAGGGTACTACTGGCCAACAATGCATCATGATTCGATTGAATATGTCAAAAAGTGTGATCGATGCCAAAGATACGCCAACATCCAGAGACAGCCCGTTACCGAGCTCACACCCTTGAGTGCCCCATGGCCTTTTGCACAATGGGGGATGGATATTCTTGGCCCCTTTCCCATGGCGTCTGGGCAAAGGAAGTTCCTCCTTGTAGCGATCGACTACTTCACCAAATGGGTTGAAGCCGAGCCACTAGCAAAAATCACAGAAGCGAAAGTGCAGGATTTCGTCTGAAAATCGATCGTTTGCAGGTTCGGTTTGCCTAGAACCCTAATCACTGATAATGGACGGTAATTCGCGGGAGCCAGATTCACCGAATTCTGTGAAGATCTAAACATCTCCCACAACTTCACATCGGTAGCCCATCCTCAGGCGAACGGCGAAGCTGAGGTAACTAACAGAATCCTTTTGCAGGGGATTAAGACAAGGCTTGAAAAAGCAAAAGGAACTTGGGCGGACGAGCTTTATCATGTGCTATGGGCGTATCGAACCACCCAGAGGTTACCTACGGGGGAGACTCCCTTTACTTTAGCCTTTGGTACGAAAGCCGTCATCCCGATCGAGCTTAAACTCCCGTCGGCATGAGTCGTGGCATTCGACGAACACCAAAATTCACAAAGTCTCAGAGCCAACCTCGACCTGCTGGAAGAAAGACGGGAGATCGCTCAGGTTCGGATGGCAGCCTACAGACAGAAAGTTGCTCGATATTACAACGCCCGAGTCAAGAACAAAGCATTTAAAGCAGGAGATCTAGTGCTCCGACGAGCTGCTGTCTCGCAACCTCAGGGCCAGGGGAAACTTGCCCCAAACTGGGAGGGACCTTATGAGGTCAAAGAAGTAGTCTGGCCCAGAACTTATTATCTTAAGGAGCTCGGAGGAGCCGACCTCCCACGATCGTGGAGCTCAGAAAACTTACGGATGTACTACCAGTAACTTCGTTTTAATCAAAAAATGCATGCCCATATGTCTTGGGACAATTCAAGCAAACTGTATCAAAAACAAAAGGGCAACCTCATAAAGTCGAAGGCCCAGTTCTTTTAGACCGGATGGGGGGAGAGGCCTTACAACGCCCATATGTGCCCCCACAGCCCTGTTAGGGACAGGAGGAGAACCTCGCCCTAACTTGAGCAAAGTCGAAGGCCCGATTCTTTTAGACCGAATGGGGGGAGAGGCCCTACAACGCCCATATGTGCCCCCACAGCCCTGTTAGGGACAGGAGGAGAACCTCGCCCTAACTTGAGCAAAGTCGAAGGCCCGATTCTTTTAGACCGGATGGGGGGAGAGGCCCTACAACGCCCATATGTGCCCCCACAGCCCTGTTAGGGACAGGAGGAGAACCTCGCCCTAACTTGAGCAAAGTCAAAAGCCCGGTTCTTTTAGACCGGATGGGGGGAGAGGCCCTACAACGCCCATATGTGCCCCCACAGCCCTGTTAGAGACAGGAGGAGAACCTCGCCCTAACTTGAGCAAAGTTGAAGGCCCGGTTCTCTTAGACCGGATGGGGGGAGAGGCCCTACAACGCCCATATGCGCCCCCACAGCCATGTCAAGAATAGGAGGAGAACCTCGTCCTGACATGAGCAAAGTCAAAAGCCCGGTTCTTTTAGACCGGATGGGAGGAGAGGCCTTACAGCGCCCTAACGCACCCTCGCAGCCCAGCCAGGAACAGAAGGAGAACCTCACCCTGGCTCAAATAAAGGGGAAGGCTCGGACTCCTACGGGAGCCGGGTTCCGTCCATGACGCCAAAGAAAACTCCGCCCGGGCTCCTACGGGAGCCGGGTTCCGTCCACGACGCCAAAGAAAACTCCGCCCGGGCTCCTACGGGAGCCGGGTTCCGTCCACGACGCCAAAGAAAACTTCGCCCGGGCTCCTACGGGAGCCGGGTTCCATCCACGACGCTCAGGAAAACTTCACCCGGACTCCTACGGGAGTCGGGCTCCATCGCCGACATCAGCTACAGGACAACCCCGCCCGAACTCCTACGGGAGTCGGGCTCCGCTGACAACAGCAACTGCCGATAGGCCTTGTCCGAACTCCTACGGGATCCGAACTTCGCCTTTAATCTTGATTGCAGGAAAACTTCACCCTGACTCCTACGAGAGCCGGGCTTCGCCCACAACTCCAACTTCAAGAGGGATTCTCCATTCGGGCTCCCACGGGAGCCGAACCTAGCCTCGACTTCAGCGGAGAAAAACTCTAAGCAAAAAAGGAAGGCAATGGATCACAGCAGCGATGATCGGAAAGCAAACAGCGCACGAGGGCAACGGGAGCTCGGATCCCCGAATTCAATCCCCAGGAAGGACCCCGGGCCCAAATGGCCCCGAGCGAACCTGCAGCCGTTAACGGAATAACAACTGGGTATCTTCGAACAGCGTAAAAGTCAAAAAGGAGCTCAGCAAATAACAACCCTACGCGAATAAAAGAGGTCATCGATGACCTTTGGACGACGTGAAAAAGAAAAGAAGAAAAGAAGGAAGAAAGAGGAAAGGAAAATGAAGAAGTTCGACAGACAACTATTCAATGCAAGATGCAGACAAGGTAACCAAATCTTCTTTTCATTTAACAAGATATACGTTACAGGACCCGGTGGGTCAAGAAAAAGATATACATCATCGCAAGCCTCGCGGGCACGGCTTGGAAGGGGTATACCAAAGGCCGCTCCGAGCTGCAAACTCCTCTTCTCGTCTCTATCCTTCTCAACCGCGTTCTCCAGTGCGTGTAACGGACCTATCAGCTCTCGCCCCACCTCGCTTCGCTCCATCTCCGAATTCCCGACCTTAGGAGGAAAAGGGTGGGATAGATTTTCGGGGGCGGTAAGGGCAACGGCGGCAGTGACGAAGACCTGTTTCAAGAAGAACCGGAGTCACCTTGGATGCAGCGGTGATGCCAGAGATACACTCCATCTCCGAATGTTCCACGACAGCCGCCACCCAAAATGCTCCGGCAAGGTCGGCATGCGCTACTTCCACCGTCCCCGCAACAAGTTTCACTGCCCCACCGTCAACGCCGACCGCTTCTGGTCCCTCGGCCCCGATGGTATCAAGGATCCCGCCATAGCTTGTGACGACAGCTCTGCCCTCTTGACCGGTATCACCCCGCCTTGCTGCTCCAAAATTCTCGGGCAGAATAACTTCACCGGCTGCCCCCGTTATTAAACCCCTGTTGTTGAAGGAATTCTTCCTTGAGCCCCCTTTAAAGCGATGGAGATTCTCACCGGCCGTCGTTCTCCTCCTCTTCTTCCTCCAAGCCCTAAACATCCCTTCAAGAATGGCTTCCGGGGTAGAGGACATGGCGTGGAAACCCTCGAAGAAGAATTGGAGAGCTGAAGAAGGCAAGGACTGGTGCGAGGGGAGTAGCTGAGTAGCTAAGCTCTCGGGCAAAAGAAAGGCACCATCCTATCGGCAGAATGAAGCCACGAAGGGGGATTAGGGGGTTTAAATAGCCGACGGATCCTAGCGCAGTTATGACGGCGGATGTTCCTGGGCCAACTGGTGCGTGCCACGTGTCGCGCATGTCCCCCTCATCGCTATCGGGGGTTGACCGTTCACAAATTCCCATGGCACGACGCTTGGGATCGCGTTCCGATGGAGGTTCCGAAAAGACTCTTCAGGTCACCTTCACCGGAAAGCGGGCTTTGACGTGCACACATTAAATGCTAAAATATCTGGGGGCGGCAGTGTGCAGGATTCGAAGGGACGGTTTCAGCTGTGCCCATCTCTCTCTCTCTGTACTTCCTTCGTTTGAAATTCAAACTCGAAAGTAGGGGGTCTGGTGTTGAGTATAAAATACCCACAGTCGAAGTCCTCAGTGGAATCGACTACACGACAACTTCGTCCGGGTTCCTACGGGAGCCGGGCTCCGTCATCCTCGACGCCAACAACTGCAGCCGCAAGCAGACTCCGTCCGGACTCCTACGGGAGCCAGGCTCCACCGCCGACATCGACTACAGGATAGCTCCGTCCGGGCTCCATCCTCAGCGTCAATTGCTGGTAAGCCCCATCCGGACTCCTACGGGAGCCGGACTTCGCCTTTAACCTTGACTGCAGAAAAACTTCGCCCGAACTCCGACGGGAGCCGAACTTCATTCTCAACAACTCCGACTGCAAGACAGACTACGTCCAGACTCCTACGGGAGCCGGACTCTGCCAATAATTTCGGCAGCAAGCAGACTCCGCCCGGACTCCTACGGGAGCCGGGCTCCGCCGCCGACATCGACTACAGGACAGCTCCGCCCGGACTCCTACGGAAGTCGGGCTCCGTCCTCAGCATCAACCGCTGGTAGGCCTCGTCCGGACTCCTACGGGAGCCGGACCTCCCCTCTGACTTTAATTGCAGGGAGACTTCGCTCGGACTCTTATGGGAGCCGGGCTTCATCCTCGACGCCAACAACTGCAGCCGCAAGCAGACTCCGCCCGGACTCCTACGGGAGCCGGGCTCCGCCGCCGACATCGACTACAGGACAGCTCCGTCCGGACTCCTACGGGAGCCGGGCTCCGTCCTCAGCGTCAACTGCTGGTAAGCCCCGTCCGGACTCCTACGGGAGCCGGACTTCGCATTTAACCTTGACTGCAGGAAAACTTCGCCCGGACTCCGACGGGAGCCGAGCTTCATTCTCAACAACTCCGACTGCAAGACAGACTGCGTCCGGACTCCTACGGGAGCCGGACTCCGCCAATAATTTCGGCAGCAAGCAGACTCCGCCCGGACTCCCACGGGAGCCGGGCTCCGTCCTCAACGACAACTGCTGGTAAGCCTTGTCCGGACTCCGACGGGAGCCAGACTTCGCCTTTAACCTTGATTGCAGGAAGACTTCGCCCGGACTCCTACGGGAGCCGGGTTCCGCCCGCAACTTCAGCTCCGAGAGGGTTCCGCCCGGACTCCCACGAAAGCCAGGCTCCACCCACGACCCCAACTGCAAGGAGGACTCCGCCCGGACCTCTACAGAGGCCAGACTCCTTCCGCTGCCAAGCTTCAACCGACAGATCCGCGCCCCCTGGCAGGTCACAATATCAATCATGATCCTGTTCCACTTCCTGTAGCGGATTCCGCGCGACTCCATCACTCCCTGCGACGGACCCATTACTCTCTGACAGACTGTGTCAACGGCCACGATTCTGCTCTGCTCCCTGCGGCAGGTGCTGCGCGACTCCACTACTCCCTGACAACTAGCGGCAACGGACGCCGCTCCACCACCTGCAACAGGCTCTACGTGGTAGGCCATAGCAATAGCCATGGGTCTACTCCACTACCCTTCGCAATAAATTCCCCTGACCATGGGCGGCCCACTACCGGACGGTTACAAATGTCGCCATCAATCCGTTGCCTCCTCCGTCTATAAAAGGGGGACCCAGATACGTTATTCTCTAAGCTCATTTTTTATCTCAAAACTCTGCTAAATTCTCCGTTCGAGCACTCCATTCTTATTGAGGCAGAGAACTGACTTGAGCGTCGGAGGGTCTTGCCGGAGCAACCCCACCTCCGGTTTAGACTTCCTTTGCAGGTCCCGACGGCGACCGCGGCTTCCCCGACTCCAGCTTCTCCGGCGCAAGCAGATTTTTGCACCAACAGATAGCGTAATCAATCATAACATTTACTCTAATATTTATTCTTTCTTTTTCTTAATAAATATCAGTCAAGTAAGTTTGAAAAAGCTATGTATCGAGAATGTATCAAGCAAATCAATCATAATATCAAAATAAATAAGTGTTACAGTTTTAATTTTACTTTTTGAATAAAAAATATTTTAATACAAATGATCTTGTAAGGATTTTTCAAAGCATATCAAATTTTTTTATTATATTCAGATTTTCAAATAATTTTCAAAATTGAAAGTATGCATCAAATTCATTTCTTGGACTAAGAGTATGTCTCAAATTTATTTTAACTCCAATCATTTGTCAAAAAATGATTAATCAATCAAATCATGTAAATTAATTTGAATGATTAAAAAGATATGAAGGTTTAAATTAAATAAAGTATAATATAATTATTTGAGAATTTAAGATCAAAATTCATTTATCTTATCATCAATAGAATTTTCAATCAAATCAAACTAAATAAAGCACAGAAATTATTTCTTCCCCTATTTCTTTTAAAACAAGTATATTTACATGAATTTAATCACTAAATTTAAAATCTTTAAATTTCAAATTCAAAAATATTTTCAATTAACTAAATATTTTATCTTTAACATTTTCTCCCCCTTAGTTTTACAAATAAAGCTATTTTAAGCATCTTATGTGGGAAATGTCAAAATATTGTTTCATTTATAAACTTTGCAATCAAAAAGATCCTTATACAATCATGCTTATTTCATTTTAAGTTTTTCAAATGATAACATGATACAAAGGATTGAACAAGCATGCTGAATTTAGGATGAGGTTAAAAACAAACAATCAAAATGATATATTAGTTTTAAGCAATATATCAAAACATTAAAGTAATGGAGTATGATCAATATAAGCATAGAAAAATCATCAAAATCAAGTATTTAAACTAACTAATTCCAACAATCAAGATGGTGCGATGTGAGGATAAGTTCAGCCTTTACCAAACTTCACCAACCTTCTTCTTGAGTCCAAAGCATCCATTCATAAAAATTGGCTCCTTTCTCTTCATTGGATGCTTGGCATACCTGTAAAATTATTTGATATATTTTGATACCTAAGTCATCTTGGGTCCATTGGAGTTAGTGCATATAGTTCCTTTAGGAATCCAAATGAAAGAAAGTATGGTGGGTGATATGCATGCATTTTCAAAAATTTTATAGTGGAACATACATAGATTAAATAATTTAATCTACAATGCATGTATAGATCAAATCTAAATCACCATACAGGATCTATGACATAAACTAATATGCATGTATGCACATCTAAGATCTAAAATTCAGTAAGTATAGAACATAACTAATTTATATTTAGATTATATCTAAATATTAATTGAATTCAAAATTTTATATCTGAATATGAGTAGCAGATCACCATATCTGAAATTCATGCTAGTCAATTCTTCATGATGCTTAGCAGTCACAAATACGTCCGGTCTCTACGGGTATCCACACGAAGTCCTTATGCTGATTGATCTCCACGGGAGTGCTAGCTCGTGAAGATACCATCTTTTGACAGATCTAAGAGGAACATGATAAAGATAAAGAATAAAGAGAACCTCTCCTTTTCTTTCTAGATCCATGCATCTGATCTCTACAATAGAGATCAAGAGAAGAACCCTTTCTTCTCAATTTTTTCATGCGTAAGAGAGAACATTTCTCTCTTCCTTTCACACCTTTGAGAAGAACTTTTTTCCTTTGATTTTTCATGATAAAAATTAGATCTAATCTAATTTTTTATGCTAAAAATTATATGAGATCTTGAGCCCTAGAAGATCCAAAGGCAAGATCCAAGAGAAGAACCGTTCTTCTCTCTTTTTCTTCTTGATCTAGAACTCCAGGAAGCCCCAAACATCCAATCAGATTTTTTTGATATTTTTTCTCTAAATTTTTATGTTAAAAATTAGATCTAATCTAATTTTTATCTTAAAAAAAAATAAAAAAAAAATTTGAAAGAAGAACCCCTTTTTCAAGGCTGTGCACAAGAAAGAAGACCCTTTTTCTTCCTTAATTTAAAACTCTAGGGAGCCCCAAATGTCCAACCAAATTTTTTTTGATATTTTTTCTTCAAATATTTATATTAAAAATTAGATCTAATCTAATTTTTATCTTAAAAAAATAAAAAAAAATCTAAAAGAAGAACTCCTTCTTCAAGGTTGCACACAAGAAAGAAGAACCTTTCTTCTTTCTTCTTTCTTGATTTAGAACTCTCTTTGGGAAGAATTTTTCTTCTCTAATTTTTTATTGAAAAACCAATAGAAGAAGCCCTTTTTGATGCCCACAAATCAGCAATAAAAATCTCATAAAACACTCTAAGAAGAAGAGGAGAAAGGGGATGCTGCGTGTGGGATGTTGGGGCATCCAACTCTTGGATGCCCCCTCCTTGTTTTTGGGCGACATGAAGAAGGGAGGGACGCCTCCTTTTTCACGCACAAAAGAGAGGAAAGAAGGCACTCATCTTAGTGGGGCGTGGGGTTTCTTTTTCATGTTAAAAGGGAGTGGGGCATGGAGATTAAATAGCACATGGGGTTTGGGTTTAGTCCTATTCCAAATCGAATTCAAGATCTTGGTCAAATTCTAACTAATTCTTGGATCCAATCCTAACTAACTTAAAAATTAGTTATAACAAACTAACTAATTGGGTTCTAATCCAATTATTAGGCTCCAATCAATTTTGAAATTAGTTAAATTAAAATCTCATTGATCCAGAGATTGATTCTTGATGGATATCAGGGAAGCTATTTGATAATAGGGCTTGATCCAATCAAGCCTATTATCCAATAGAATTTTATCCAATCAAAGTTTATATCAAACTAATCTTGTTAATTTGATTTTGGATCCCTGAGATCAATTGAAACAAGCCCTGTCATTTAATAGGACTGTATCTAATCAATCCAAAGCCTATATAAAAATAATTGAATCATATTCATGCATCTCTAAGATCAATTGGAATAAGCTCTATTATTCAATAGGGATGCATCCAATCAATCCAAAATCAATCTAATTGAATCTAATTCAATTAGATCTAATCCAATCCTGATTGCTCAATTAAATTGAGCTAATTAACAATCATATTGTTAATTAATTATTCTTCTAATTTATCAATCATTAGTAAATATTTATTGCAATCTTTGCATAGGATTAATCATCAATCAAATTGATAATTAAATCCTTCAATGATTCATAATCATCGATCAGCCATTTGATTGATAGGTACTTCTATATATGTAATCCCATAGGTTCGAATCTAAGCCAGTAGTACAAGAATAATTTTTGTACTAATCGATGTAATCATCTAGCAATGAGACCCGACGTCCAGATAGATCGAACGTATGTTCAGCAACACTCTAGAACCCATGTGGATATAGTTATCGTATAATTCATTCCTTTGATACTTGATGCTCAAAGATGACTAAGAGTTAAACTGTCAATCCAAAAAAAATGGTCCACATTGTGTCTCAACCATAAAAATCCTGTAACTCCTCACTAGGATTACTTTGGTCAAAAAAATTTTACTGAATTGAAACACAATGATGCATCATCTCCAATTTTATTTAGAGTGATCAATCCCATCTTGACTCACACTCAGAGTTCACAAGTACGTGACTGTACCCAAAAACCTTCCATCATTGAATTAAAAATTCGGATAGTCCGGCACCAAAGCACAGTGAGTTACTTGCAAGTCACCAAGGCAGCCTCAGGTTTGAGGGACACTTATATCCATATCCCATCAGAGCAGCCCTTGATAGCAGAGTACTTCGAAAGTGATCACGCTTCGTGAAGTGTACTCCTACATATCACCCGTATGACATACTCGTGTCACCACACGTCTTGATTAAGAGGACAACTAACTAAGATGGCATACAACAACCTACACTCGATATAATTATCGTCCTTATAATAATTATATCATTTGATCGCAAGAAGGATTTAAGAACTGCATGATAAATCTTCTTTTATTATTTTGATAGTAGTTCTAAGGACTTTATCATAACATATGAGTTCTATTTTGAAAGATATATTTCTTATGATAAATCTGTCAGATAATATTTATCATTTTATAATTCATATACTTGTATAGAGCATAATCATCTACAGCCTAAATGATTGGCTTTAGGATATATTTTTCAACAACTTTCACTTAAACTAAAGCCAATCAGATCAGTATCAAATACCCATCTTTCATTTGAGATCATTGAACTCATTAAATCTGATTGCTCTAGTCAATGAGTCGGTTAAGTTCTCCTTTCAGTCGATCTTTCAAAGGTTGACTTTGTTTTGATCTTATCGAATAAGGTGATTGATTGCAATGCAGAAAATATTTGGTTCACAGATAGAACATTTATTTTTCAGCTTGAGTTATGGCTCCAGTACTATCATCAATACAAAAAGACTGGACCATCAATGGAGGGTGCCTCTCCATACTCGCTAATGAACTTCCATAACCAAACAACTTCTTCATCAGCATCAAATATCGTAAAAAACTTCGTATCATAAATAAAACTAGCTACTGAATACTGCATGGAATCTTTCCAGCATGTCGCTTCCCTTTTAGGATAAAAATATAATTTGATACAACTTTATCATTTCGATTCGATTAGAAATTGAAATCAGTATTTTACAAGTTTTAAGTCAGATTCTCTATAATGAGCCGTTGGTCTTTAGTATTTCATAAATACTTAAGGATAGTTCTTATAATCTTCTAAACCTTTATGGAGAATAGAGATGACAATCAAATTTTTATTCTCTATAATATAGGGATGTCATTTTCGATTAAGAGAATTTTATTCAAACAGCACAAAAAATAGTTTTACAAAATTATTAATCCATTTATACATACAGGATTCTGTTTCATTCTTAATGAAGCTATACGTTCAAAACATATGTTCCAACTCCGAAAAGCTTGATTCAATCTGAATGGACTTGAGGATTGCCATAAGAAAATCATCTCATCATAGTCAATACTATAACTTTGATAAAATCTTTTAGCAATTGGATAGAATTAATAGGTCTCCACCTTTTTATCTGTGCCTCTTATCCATCTAGAATCCACTCGCACCCTATGGGTCTTATCCCTTTAGGTGAATCAACGAATGTCCATACACCGTTGATCTTGATGGACCTCATTTCAAATTTAATGGCTCCAAACCACTTCTCAAAGTTAGATCCCTGTATTGCATCCGTATGGGAGATCAAATCCCTATCCTGAACTTAAAAATCGAAGTATCTATTCGGTTGATATGGTACTCTACCATATTAACTCAAAGATACCTTTACATCGAGCTTCGGATTTGATCTGATCAACACCAGTTCTATTGGTTTGTGTCAAAGTTGGTTCCTCTACCTATCAAGCTTCACCAAGCTTGCTTTTAATAGCATCAGTTTCTTTATCAAGAAACTTTTTTTTCAAAAAGAATGTCTTAAGATTCATGAACATCTCATGTCCATCGGGAAGATAGAAGAAATATTTTTAAAATAATATTTATCAGATCAAGATCCAAGCTAGTCGATTTGTGAATATTTTATGTAAGTTTGACACCCCAAATCCTAAGATAAGAGAGTATCGAATTATCCAGGTCTATATCTCATATAAAATTTTAGTGATCGATTTGCTCAGAACGTTCTCAAGCACATATCAAGTAGTCTCTAAAACATAACCTCAAGCAGATCAACAAATCTCATAATGGATCGAACTATATCTAACAAGATTCAATTTCTCCTTTCAGATATCTTTTTAAAAAGAGTGATGTCCTAAGAGATGTCCATTATTGCTTCATGAATTGATTTTGATGATTACAAAATATTTGAGAGGGTTACTAATGATTTTGGCTTAAAAAAAAATTTATTGTATTTCAAGGGTAAAATCATAATTTTATCAAGTTCTGATTCGAAAGCCTCAAGAGCAAGAACAGAAGATTTGTGATCTATTGAAGATAATTTCATATTTTTTGGATGTATATTTTAAGAAAAAATTAAGTTTAAAAAAATGGATCGACCCCCTAGGTCAACCCCTGTCAAAAGGGGCTGAATGGCACGCTATTTTTGGCTGGCACACCCAAAGGAGATGACCCTAGGGGTCGACCTTTGTTGTCTGTGCAAGTCAAAGATAAAGAACAGTCACTTTCTATTTTGCACCACAGAGGTCGACCCTATGAGTCGACCCCTGCACAGAGGTCGACCCTATGAGTACACCCTATGAGTTGACCCCTGTGACAGAAAATCTCCGTAACGGTTAATTTTTTAGCTCATTTTGATCATATTTAATATTCATTTAAAGCTCTCCAATAGATCTAAACTTGCCCAGATCTCTCTCTAGCATCTATTGAAGATATAAAGGAGGGAAAAAGAAAAAGATTTTTAAGCATTCATTTCAGTCCTATGCAAAAAGTCCTCTTCAAGCAAAAGAAGCTTTTATTTCAAGTTCATCAACCCCTCAAGAGCTCATTCAAATCTTCAACAATTTTGAAGAGAATCAGAAAAGCTTCTTCTTTATTGTGTAAAGTGTATTTAAAGTCTTATTTGCTCATTAAAGGAGCTAAACTTGTATTTTTTTGTCATTAACTCTTATACTCTGTTTTTGTCTTGATCTTTAGTTTTAGAAAGGTTCTAAAACTTGGATAGATTAATCCGAACCTTAAATCGAATTGTATTAGATTAGTTTGTACCTGAAAAATAAGTATTTTAGCTTAGGATAGCTAGAGTCGGAAGTACCGACGTTGTATTCTTGTTGAATACATTTTAGTAGATTTAAATTCTCAAGTAGGAGCTTGGAGAGTGG
Source organism: Elaeis guineensis (assembly GCF_000442705.2). Classification (NCBI taxonomy): domain Eukaryota; kingdom Viridiplantae; phylum Streptophyta; class Magnoliopsida; order Arecales; family Arecaceae; genus Elaeis; species Elaeis guineensis. Next base: position 26,303,257 of record NC_026006.2, on the reverse strand, counting down.
ATGTAGGTGCAAGGTTGGCATCGAACCACTATAAATCTTGATTGTTTGTGGTGTGCTTACTTACTCTTTATCTAATTTTTTTTTTTTTACATTCTTGCATCTCATTTCTACACTTAGCTTAAATCACTTACCACATATAACTTGCTTATTATTACTTAATCCTTGTGGTTCTAAATTAATTTTAAAATTTCAAAAACCCAATCACCCTCCCTCTTAGATTGCATAGCTGGACAACAAGTGGTATCAGAGCTCGGTGCTCTAGCCCTATTTTGATTTAATCATCAAAGAGCTAAAGATTTATAGCAACTCAAGTTGGTGCTTCACTAGCCGAGGAGCAGTCCACAAATCGAACTCCACTTTTCAATGGGTCAAACTACACCTATTAAAAAGCTCGGATGAAAATTTTTATTTAAGTACTTGACTATGATATGTGGAGTATCATAGTTAATAGACCACACACACCTACTAAGATAATTGATGGTATAGATCAACCAAATCCGAAAAAGAATAGAATGAGGTTGACAAGAAAATGGCTCAACTCAATGCTAAAGCTATGAATATTTTATATTATACTTTAGATACTAATGAGTTTAATCACATTTCAATATACATGTCAGCTAAAAAAATATGGGATAGATTAGAAGTAACACATGAAGGCACTAATCAAGTTAAGAAATAAAAAATTAACATGCTTGTGCACAAATATGAACTCTTTAAAATGGAGCATGATGAATCAATAACTGAAATGTTTACTCATTTTATGGATATTATTAATGATCTAAAAAGTCTTGGTAAGTCTTATTCTAACAGCGATCTTGTGAGAAAGATTCTTAGATCTTTACCAAGGACTTGGGAGATCAAAGTGACCATAATCCAAGAAGCCAAAGATCTGAATGTTTTATCCCTGGAGGAGCTTTTAGGATCGCTAATGACACACGAGCTAAGCATAAAACAACATCAAAAAGAAGATGTCAAGAAGAAGAAGACAATCGCCCTCAAATCCACTGCTTAACTCGATGAGGAATCCAATGAAACAGAAAATGAAGAGCAAGATGAAGAAATAGCCCTCATCACTAGAAAGTTTAAAAGATTTTTGAAGAAAAAAAAATAAGGGATGAGGAAGAGGCCACCTACAAAAGAAGAGCATAGCAAGGAGAAGGATAAGGAGCCGCCTCTTATTTGTTATGAATGTAAGAAACTGGGGCACTTTAGGTTCGAATGTCCACAACTTAAGAAGGGCCCCAAGAAGTATAAGAAAAAGGCTATGGTGACTACATGGAGTGATAGTGATGAGTCAAGCTCCGAAGAAGAAAATTCACATGAATAAGCCAACTTGTGCTTTATGGCACATAAAAATGAGGTAAACGCTGAAACTCCTAATGACTTTACTTTTGAAGAACTTCAAAGTATTTTATGATCTAGTTGATGATCGAAAGAAGTTAGGGGTAAAGAATAAAGAATTAAAATCAAAGAATCAATCTTTACTAAAAGAAAATGAGTTTATTTCAAATAAAAAATTGATCTTGACACAAAAATTTGAACTTGAAAAATGAAATTGCTAAGTTAAAATCTATGGTAGAAAAATTTACTCTAAGTTCAAATAAACTTCAAATGATACTTGATAATTAAAAGGTCGTTTATGATAAAGCCGATCTTGGATATAACTTTTTAAAGAAATAAAAATTTTTGAAAAATATCTTTATGAACTCATCAAGCAATAAGTTTTCAAATATTACTTACTTTAAATGTGGTAAAGTAAGATATAAATTCTATACATGTTTCTCTAATAAATCTAAAAATTTTAATGTGAAAAAAATATGGGTATCAAAAAAAATTATTGTGACTAACCAAAAAGGATCTAAGAAAACTAGGGTACCTAAAGTCAAAACCTGATTTTTGTTTGTAGGTGTGTCTTGCATCCCAAGAAATAAATTGAAAATGATATCTTGATAGTGGGTGCTCAAGACACATAACCGGTGATAAATCCCAATTCATCACACTTGATGCAAAAGATGGAGGGATGGTCACCTTTGGAGATAATAGCAAAGAAAAGATTATCGGTATAGGTAACATTGGTATCACTCCCTTCAAGTATATTAAAAATATTTTATTAATAGATGGTTTGAAATATAATCCATTAAGCATTAGTCAATTCTGTGACAAAGGGTACAAAATTATTTTTGAATCTTCATTATGCATAGTAACTAGTCCCAATAATGAAGGCATTAAATTTGTTGGACATAGATATGGTAATATTTATATGGTAGATTTGAATGATCTTTCTAAGATAAACATGCAATGCCTAGTAGCCTTGAATACCAAAATTAATGAGACTAGTTGGCTTTGGCACCGTAGGCTTGCACACATTAGCATGCATTCACTTTTAAAACTTATTAAAAGGAAATTGGTTACCGATTTACCTAAATTAAATTTTGAAAAGGATAGAATTTATGATGCATGCCAACTAAGTAAACAAACAAAAGCCTCATTCAAATCTAAAAATATTGTTTCAACTTCTAGGCCATTAGAATTATTACACATGAATTTATTTGGACCCACTAGAACTACTAGTTTAGGTGAAAAATGATATGACTTTATAATTATTGATGATTTCTCTCATTTTATATGGATTTTCTTTTTGGTACATAAGGATGAAATTTTTCATGTGTTCTTAAAATTTTATCAAAAGGTTACTAATGAAAAAGATTTTTCAATTTAAAATATTCGAAGTGATCATAGAACCGAATTTGAAAATCAAGATTTTGAAAAATTTTGTGATGAAAAAGGTATTGACCATAACTTTTTAGTACTTAGGACACCCCAACAAAATGGGATAGTAGAAAGAAAAAATAGAATCCTTGAAGAAATGGCTCGTACCATACTATGTGAAAGTAACCTTTCAAGATACTTTTGGGCAGAAGTATTTAACACGGTATGTTACATTTTAAACTATACTTTAATTAGACCAATTCTAAAGAAAACATCCTATGAGCTTTAGAAAAGAAGAAAACCAAACATTATATTTTTTCATATTTTTGGTTGCCGATGTTTTATTTTGAACAATGGTAAAGAGAGATTAGAAAAATTTGATGCAAAATTCGATGAAGCTATTTTTCTTGGTTACTCCTCTTCTAGCAAAGCTTTTAGAATTTTCAATAAAAGAAATTTAGTAGTAGAGGAGTCAATACATATTATTTTTGATGAAACTAATGATCTCCCTTCAAGGAAGAGTGAAGGTATTGATCATGCAGATCCTCTTATAGAAAGGATGAAGGAGCTCACCCTAAAAGACTCAACAATTCAAAATCAAGAAGAACATGAAAATAAACAAGAGGATGAAGGTGAAGAACAACAAGAACGACCTCAAGATACAAATGATCTACCTAAAGAATGAAGGTATGATCACAATCATCCCAAAGAATTAATCATTGGTGATCCTACACATGGAGTAAGAACTCGTTCTTCACTTAGATATGTATATAATCATTTTGTATTTGTTTCTCATTTTGAATCTAAAACCATAGATGAAGTTGGAAAAAATTATAATTGGATAAATATAATGCAAGAAGAACTTAATCAATTTGAAAAAAATAATGTATGGACTTTAGTATCAAGACCTAAAAATTATCCAATAATTAGCACAAAATGGGTATATAGGAATAAATTGGATGAAAATAAAAATATAATTAGGAATAAAACAAGATTGGTTGCAAAGGGTTATAATCAAGAAGAGAGAATTAATTTTGATGAGACTTTTGCATCTGTTGTTAGATTAGAAGTAATTAAACTTTTACTTGCATATGCATGCTTTATAAATTTTAAGTTATTCCAAATAGATGTCAAAAGTACTTTTCTAAATGATTATATTGCTGAAGAAGTATATGTAGAATAATCTTTCAATTTTAAAAATCATGCTTTTTCTAATCATATTTTCAAATTAAACAAAGCATTATATGATTTAAAACAAGCACCTAGGGCTTGGTATGAAAGGTTAAGTAAATTCTTGCTTAATAATGATTTTTCAAGAAGAAATGTAGATACAACCCTTTTCATTAAAAGAAATCATGATGATATCTTAGTTATACAAATATACATTGATGACATTATATTTGGATCTACTAATGAAACTCTTTGTCAAGATTTTGCTAAGCTAATGTAGGGGGAGTTCGAGATGAGCATGATGTGAGAACTTACATTCTTCCTCAGACTTTAAATCAAATAAACAAAAAAAAGAATCTCCATCATCCAAAGCAAGTACACAAGAGAACTAAAAAGATTTGGAATGGAGGGCTCCAAAGCAATTGGTACCCCCATGAGCTCATCATGTAAGCTTGACAAGGATGAAGGAGGTAAAAATATAGACTCAAAATTTATAGAGGCATGATTGGTTTCTTATTGTATTTAACTGTCAGTAGATCAGATATTATATTTAGTACTTGTCTATGTGCTCGCTTTCAATCAAATCCAAAAGAATCACATTTAAATACAGTTAAAAGAATTTTTAAATATTTAAAAGGTATACCAACTCTAGGATTATGGTATTCTAAGGACTCATCAATTGACTTAATAGGATATTCAGATGCCGATTTTGCTGGATGTAGATTAGATAGAAAAATACTAGTGAAACTTGTCAATTTTTAGGAGTTAACTTAATCTCTTGGTTTAGCAAGAAATAAAATTTGGTGGCACTGTCTACAGTTGAGGCTGAATATATTACGGTCGGAAGTTGCTGTGCTCAAATCTTATGGATTAAGCAACCACTTGAGGACTTTGGTGTTGCCCAACTATGCAACCCAAAAGGGGGGGTGAATTAGGTTTTTAAAATTTTAAAATTAATTTAGAACTATAAGGATTAAGTAATACTAAGCAAGTTATATGTAGTGAGTGATTTAAACAAGGTGTAGCAATAAGATGCAAGAATGCAAGAAAGTAAAAAAATTTAGGAAGAGAGCAAATAAGCATACCACAAACAATCAAGATTTATAGTGGTTCGGTGCCAACCTTGCATCTACATCCACTCCTCAAGCTCCTACTTAGAAATTCAAATCCACTAAACCATATTCAACAAGAATACAATGTTGGTACCTCCGACTCTAGCTATCCCAAGCTAGAACACTTATTTTCTGGGTACAAGCCAACTCAATACAATCTGATTCAAGGTTCGGATCAATCTATCCAAGTTTTGAAACCCTTCCAAAACTAACAATCAAGACAAAAACAGAGTATGTGAGTTAATCACACGAAAATACAAATTTAGCTCCTTTAATGAGCAAATAAAATTTTAAATATACTTTACACAACACGAAGGAAGCTTTTCTGATTTTCCTCACGGTGGTTGAAGACTTGAATGAGCTCTTGAGGGGTTGGTGAACTTGAATTGAAAGCTTCTTTTGCTTGAAGAGGTCTTTTTGCTTAGGACTGAAATGAATGCTTGAATCTCTTCAATCTTACTTCTTTTTTCCTCCTTTAAGTGCCTTTATAGCTTCAATAGATGGTAGAGAGAAATCTGGACTGAAATAGAACCATTGAAGATCATTAAAAGAGCATTAAATGCTGCCAAAAAGAGCTGAAAACTAGCTGTTATGGAAGTTTTCGTCACAGGGGGTCGACCTCTGTGGCACAGAACAGAAAACCACTATTCTGTATCTTTGGCCTGCACAGCAACAGAGGTCGACTCATAGGGTCGATCCCTTTTAGTGTGCCAGCTAAATAGCATGCCGTTTAACCCCTTTTGACAGGAGTCGACTCATATGGTCGACCCAATCCTTTACACTTGAATTTCTCTCAACATATCCATCCAAAAAGTATGAAATTGCCTCCAATAGATCATGAATCTTCTGTTCTTGCTCTTGAGGTTTTCAAATCAGAACTTGATAAAATTATAATTTTGCCCTTGAAATATAATAAATTTTTTTTCAAGCCAAAATCATTAGTAACCCCTCAAATGTATTGTAATCATCAAAATCAATTCATGGAGCAATAATCTTTCCCTTTTTGAAGATGACAAAATACTTGAGCAAAAGCAAAGCATAACATATATAAAGCATTAAACAAGAATTTTAAATTTATGAAGATGCATTACTTAAACATTATAGCCAATTATTTGAATAAAATACATCATGAGTAGTTTGAAGATTAGTGTTAAGATAGCTTATAAGATTATTTTCTTTTGACAAATTTGCTTTGACAAATTTGCTTATTGCTTGATTTTAGATAATTTTGCTTATTGTTCGATTTTAGATAATTTTACTTATTGTTTGATTTTATTTCTCTACTTTATTTCTCTACTCCCCTTTTTTGACAACATCAATTAAGATCATTACTCCTCCCCTTTTTTTAAAAAAAAAATAAAAAAGACTCCCCCTCACTATGGCAATCATAAAGGATATTTCAATTTGCTCATATAAAAGATATTGCCATTTATAATATTTCATAGCACATATATGAGATATTTTTCATATCATAAAATTAAGACATTTAAATTGATGCCATTCATAAAAATCAATCCAAATGGTACCATATTCATAGAAGTTAAAAGCATATATATATATATATATCCAAAATGACATATGTGTCACATTACATAAGAGTCAAGTCAAAATACAACTTTCCATTGGTCAAACAGCCAACAAATACAAAGGCCATAAGCTAGATCCGAGACATAAAAGACTAACTATGCTAGATCTAATAGATATCATAGCTAGAGAGATCAGAATCAAAAGAGTCAGAGATATGATAAGGAGTCTCAAGATCAAGACCACGGGCACGTCCTTGACCACGTCTGCCTCGACCACGGGTAGAAGTACCGGCACGAGCAGAAGGATGAGAAGGTCCTGGAGCCTGAGAAGATATGGGCTGTGCTAGGAGAGAAAGTCTGATGGTGTCCAATTGTTCCAAAGTTCTCATCAAGGACTGCATCAGGATACCAATCTGAGTAGAGACAGTCTCACTAGATCCGCTGATCTCCCTCTTCAAAAAATCAAAGCCACTCTGCAAAACACCTCAAAGCCTAGCCGCCTCTACAGATGGTCGGAGACCTCCATGATGTTCTCTTGCAGCTGGGGATGGGCTAAGGCTAATACCTATCTTTGCAAATTCAAAACTCTATCTGTCAGTCTTAGAATACATCCCTCAAGCTCCTCAATTCGTACCGACTGAGCTGTAAGCATCTGAAAGATAGTAGAGATATGAGGGATCAAGGTCTGGTCTGAAACAGCCTAAGATATCATCCTCTGAGTAAAACCTGATGTGGCAAATTACTGTGATAAAATAGAGGCAACCCACTGGGACATTAACTCAATCTGATCGTCTGCAAGTCTGAACTCTGAAGGATGTACCCTGCTTCCTGACTATGGAATTAAAGCATGCCTCCTTACTGACTCTGAGGGATCAGCCTTGTGATCAAACACGAACTGAATATCAGAAGATGCTCTGTGATCACAAGGAGGTGAAGACGGTCCTTCCTCCTCTGCTCTCTCCTCAGCTCTCTCCTCAACACCCTTCGACCAACCGCCATCAGTCTTTGAGAAACCCATGTGGTGCAGTGTGTGGCGGTTGATGGTGTCAGAGTGTGACAATTTGGTGACGCCTCTCCCTCAAAATAGACTCCGAATCTCCTAAAGACTAAGGTAAGTGCCATACCATTAGGCAAGTGAGCCTTAGACCTATTCAAGGTCTCCCTCATAGCCTCAAACATCAAAGTAGGAAGGTTCAAGGGTGTCTCAGTGATCACATGGTACATGATGCATATGTCCCTACCAGATAAGAGGTTATGTCTGGTACTCCTAGGGACAAACAGTTTGATTACCATGTGATGTAAAAGCCTCATCTCAATCAAAAAAATTTTTGCTTCTAATTTATTCAAGTTTTCAGTAAATACCCTCCCTAAGATAGCACTTAATCTTTCTTTTTTGATTGGGAGTTCCATATGAGTATAGCCTTCACAAGGCAAGTGTAAGATTTGTCCCAAATGCAATGGATCAAGAACAATATTAACACTTTTCACCAAGAATTTTACTGTTCCATTGCAGTAACTCAAATTTAAGTAGAATTCTCTGACCAAATTAACATAAGTATTTTTCTTTAATAAATAGTAAAAATTCCATCCTTGATTTTTAATCTTTGATCCAATAGAGAATCCTTCTTTTTTAAAAAACTTGAAATCTATATTCTTCCTGGGTTTCACTTTTCGATTGGAAAGAGGTACCTTACTTGGACTGAGTGGAGACTGTGAAGAAGCTGGAGCAGGACCTGAAACTGGAGTTGGAGCAGAAGAGGGCTCGACAGCCATTCTTTTTCTGCGTACATCTTCCTCTAACCCTCGAACAGATTTTTTTCTCTGTGGTAGCTTTGATTTAGGAGCTATTTTGGATAGAAGAGACTTGCAAATAGCTTAGGAGAGTTGATGAGTGGTAGAGTGAAAGAAATTTTTAGAGGAAAAGTAAAGATTTTGGAGAGATAGACATTCGGTTTAGAGAAAAGGGTTTGAAGCTAGGGTAAGCTCGAACCACCCAAATAAAGAAGAAAGAGAAGAGAGATTTAAATCCTAAAGGGGTGATTTAAAGGAGAAAATCTGGTGGAAAGAAGAATTTTGAGATGAGAGTGGAGAGGGAGGTGATCTTGTTCGGTGGAATGGGGAAGATGAACGGCAAAGGGGTCAGCTCTTTGCAATCGATGAAATTCTAATAAAATAGAGTCTGATGGGTTTTAATAAAAAATTATAAGTTTACCTTAGGGTCGACCCTAGGGGTCGACTCATGGTAAGAAAAATTTTAAAAAGACGATGGAAAAATTTTGAAAAAGCTTGAAACTTGAGGGAAGGGTGTCCATTTGAGAGATTGATCAAATGAAGGATAGTTTTGAGCTTTTAAGAAAGGAGAGATGTGAAATTAGCTCAAAAATAAATTGATTCAATGAATTTTTGGTAAATTAAACTTAGAATCAGAAAGATACTCAAGCTGAAGGATCAAGGATTCCTAATTCTCTCCTAATTTCATAAAATCTATCTTTACTTAAGGCTTTGGTAAAGATGTCAGTCAATTATTTTTCAGTACATATATAATTAAGAATTATATCTTTGTTTTGGATATGTTCTTTTATGAAATGATGCCTAATTTCAATATATTTTGATCTAGAGTACTGAATTGAATTTTTAGTTAGATTAATAGCACTAGTGTTATCACATCTTATGGAAGTTTCATTGAGTTTGATGCCAAAGTTCTCAAGTTATTGCTTAATCCACAGGATTTGAGCACAGCAACTTCTGACCGCAATGTATTCGGCCTCGACCGTAGACAGTGACACCGAATTTTGCTTCTTGCTAAACCAAGAGATTAAATTAACTCCAAAAAATTGATAAGTTCTACTAGTACTTTTTCTATCTAATTTATATCTAGCAAAATTGACATCTGAATATCCTATTAAGTCAATTGATGAGTCCTTAGAATATCATAATCCTAGAGTTTATGTACCTTTTAAATATTTAAGAATTTTTTTAATTGTATTTAAGTGTGATTCTTTTGGATTTGATTGAAATGAGTATATAAACAAACATTAAATATAATATTTAGTCTACTAGAAGTTAAATACAATAAAGAACCAATCATGTCTCTATAAAGTTTTAAGTTTATATTTTTACCTCCTTCATCCTTGTCAAGCTTACATGATGGGCTCATGGGTGTACCAATTGCTTTGGATCCTTTCATTCTAAATTTTTTGAGTAGTTCTCTTGTATACTTGCTTTGGGTGATGGAGATCTCTTTCTTTGTTTGTTTGATTTGGAGTCTGAGGAAGAATGTAAGTTCTCCCATCATGCTCATCTCGAACTCTCCTTGTATGAGCTTAGCAAAATCTTAATAGAGAGTTTCATTAGTAGACCCAAAAATAATATCATCAACGTATATTTGTACAACTAAGATATCATCATGATTTCTTTTAATGAAAAGGATTGTGTCTATATTTCCTCTTGAAAAATCATTGTTAAGCAAGAATTTACTTAACCTTTCATACCAAGCCCTAGGTGCTTGCTTTAAATCATATAAAGCTTTATTTAATTTAAAAATATGATTAAAAAAAATATGATTTTCAAAATTGGAGGGTTGTTCTATAAAAACTTTTTCAGTAATATAATCATTTAGAAAAGCACTTTTGACATCCATTTGGAATAACTTAAAATTCATAAAGCATGTATATGCAAGTAAAAGCCTAATTGCTTCTAATCTAGCAATAGGTACAAAGGTCTCATCAAAATTAATTCTCTCTTCTTGATTATAACCCTTTGCAACCAATCTTGCTTTATTCTTAATTATATTTTCATGTTCATCCAATTTATTCCTATATACCCATTTTTGTGTCAATTACTGGATAATTTTTAGGTCTTGATACTAAAGTCCATACATTATTTCTTTCAAATTGATTAAGTTTTTTTTGTATTGTATTTATCCAATTATAATCTTTTTCAGCTTCATCTATGGTTTTAGGTTCAAGATGAGAAATAAATGCAAAATGATTGTATGCATCTCTAAGTGAAGAACGAGTTCTTACTCCATGTGTAGGATCACCAATGATTAGTTCCTTGGGGTGATTGTGATCATATCTCCATTCTTTGGGTAGATTATTTGTACCTTGAGGTTGTTCTTGTTGTTCTTCACCTTCATCTTCTTGTTTGTCATCATGTTCTTCTTCATTTTGAATTGTTGAATCTTTTAGGGTGAGCTCCTTCATCCCTTCTATAAGAGGATCTGCATCATCAATACCTTCATTCTTCCTTGAAGAAAGATCATTAGTCTCATAAAAAATAACATGTATTGACTTCTCTACTACTAAAGTTCTTTTGTTGAACACTCTAAAAGCTTTGCTAGAAGAGGAGTAACCAAAAAAAATAGTTTCATCAGATTTTGTATCAAATTTTTCTAATCTCTCTTTACCATTGTTCAAAACAAAATATCGACAACCAAAAATATGAAAAAATATAATGTTTGGTTTTTTTCCTTTCCAACGCTCATAGGGTATTTTCTTTAGAATTGGTCTAATTAAAGTATGATTTAATATGTAACATGCCGTGTTAATTGCTTCCATCCAAAAGTATCTTGGGAGGTTGCTTTCACATAGCATGGTATGGGCTATTTTTTCAAGGGTTCTATTTTTTTTCTACTATCCCATTTTATTAGGATATCCTAGGTGCTGAAAAGTTATGGTCAATACCTTTTTCATCACAAAACTTTTCAAAATCTTGATTTTTAAATTTAGTTTCATAATCACTTTGAATATGTTGAATTGAAAAATCTTTTTCATTAGTAACTTTTTGATAAAATTTTGAGAACACATGAAAAATTTCATCCTTATGTGTCAAAAAAAAAACTCATATAAAATGAGAGAAATCATCAATAATTACAAAGTCATATCGTTTTCCACCTAAACTAGTAGTTCTAGTGGGTTCAAATAAATCCATGTGCAATAATTCTAATGATCTAGAAGTTGAAATAATATTTTTAAATTTGAATAATACTTTTGTTTGTTTACCTAGTTGACATGCATCACAAATTCTATCATTTTCAAAATTTAATTTAGGTAAACCGGTAATCAATTCTTTTTTAATAAGTTTTGAAAGTAAATGCATGCTAATATGTGTAAGCCTACGGTGCCAAAGGATTTTAAGTTTTTTGAAAATGAGAGGTTCTCAATTGGATAAAAAATTAAAAGTCAAGGATGAAAGTTTTACTGTCTATTGAAAGAAAATACTTATGTTGATTTGGTCAGAGAATTCTATTTAAATTTAAGTTACTACAATGGAACAGTAAAGTCTTCAGTAAAAGGTGTTAACATTGTTCTTGATCCATTGCTTTTAGGATAAATCTTGCACTTACCTTGTAAAGGTTATACTCATATGGAGCTCTCAATCAAAGAAGAGGGATTAAGTGTTATTTTAGGGAGAGTATTTACTAAAAATTTAATTAAATTAGAAGCAAGGATACTTTCAGTAGAGATGAGACTTTTGCATCACATGGTGACCAAATTTTTTATCTCTAGGAGTGGCAGGCATGACCTCTTATCTGGTAGGGATATATGCATCATGTACATTGTGATCACTGAGACCCCCTTGAACCTTCCTGCTCTGATATTTGAGGCCATGAGAGAGACCCTAAATAGGTCTAAAGCTCACCTACCTTATGGTATGGCACTCACCTTGGTCTTTAGGAGGTTTGGAGTCTATTTTGAGGGGGAGACAGTCACCAGATTATCACATTCTGACACCATCAACCGTCACACACTACATCGTATGGATTTTTCAAAGACTGATGGTGGTTGGTCGAAGGGTGTTGAGAATAGAGCAGAGGAGGAGGGACTGTTGCCCAGCTATGCAACCCAAGAGGGGGGGTGAATTGGGTTTCTAAAAATTTTAAGCCCAACAGATAACTTGTGAAGAACAAAACAATGGCTTTAAATCAATATTAATTACCTAAAGCAGTATAGCAAGGATATAATAAAGAAATAAGATAAAGCGATAAAGCACACCACAAACACAAGGATTTATAGTGGTTCGGTGCTAACCTTGCACCTACATCCACTCCCCAAGATCCCACTTGAGAATTTTAATCCACTATCCTTTGTATTCAACCCGAATACAAAACGTCGGAAACTCCGACACTAGCTATCCCAAGCTAGAACACAAGACGTCGGAAACTCCGACACTAGCTATCCCAAGCTAGAACACTTGTTTCTCGGGTACAAGTAAACCCAAAACACTCTGATTTCAGGTTCGGATCAACCTTTCCTTGTTTTGGAAATCCTCCAAAAATAAGAACAAAAACTCACAAAGAGTTAGAAAATTTAGAGCACAAATTAATACAATAACAGCTCCTTAAATGAGCAAATATAATAATAAAAGCTTTACTCAAATGAAGAACCCATTTTTCAGATTTTCTCAAAGTGGATGAACGCTTGAATGCTTGAGAAGAGGTTGATTGTTGATTGAAGATCTCTTGAAAGCTTTGAACAATCTCTAGATCAAGGTTGAAACAATAGGCGTGAAGAATTCTCTCCTTGAAAGATCTTGCTTTTCTCTTTCACAATCTCTCTGGTATATTGTGGATCCTCTCTCTTTTTCTCTTTGGATTTTTCGTTGATCTCAGGCTTTTTCTTGTAAATTTCGGATCCTCTCTTCTGTTCTTCTCTCTTTGATCTGCCGATTGATCTTCTTCTTTTTCTCTCCAATTTGATCTGCTATTTAAACTGCAATTTCTTTCACCATTTCAAGCATTTTGTAGCATTAGAAGCAAGAGAAAACAATTTAGGTAGATAAAGAGCCGTTAGAGGATTTTTAGGAAGCATAAATGGCAATTAAAATGGGCAAAAAAATAGCCGTTGCTGACAATTCCCGTCGCAGGGGTCGACTCATGAGTCGACTCATGCTTCAGGGGTCAACTCATGAGTCGACCTCTGTTGCAAAAACCAGAGAATGCTTTTCTGGAATTTCTTGGCTCAAACTAGCAGGGGTCGACTCATGAGTCGACTCATGCCTTGTGGGTCGACTCATGAGTCGACTCACAGGTCGTGCCAAGCCAGAAAACTAGCATGCCAAGGAGAATTTTTGTGTGCCAATCAGCTCACAGTGCCATGAGTTGACTCATGAGTCGACTCATGCACTTCAAACCTTCATAACTTCAAAAATATAAGTCCAAACACAATGAAATTTTTATCAATAGATTTTAAATCATTTGTTCTACCAAATGGTACTATCAAATCAGGATTTCAGTGAAATTACAATTTTGCCCTTGAAGAGCATAAGAACTTTTTCATTTTAAAATTATTTGTATCCCTTCAATCTGCTTTGTAATCATCAAAATCAATCTAGGAGCAACAATCTCCCCCTTTTTGATGATGACAAAACATTTGAACAAAAATACTTATGTTAATGCATTAATTTCAAAAGAATCCATTATAGGTGTATATGCTTGAAAAGAGTATGATTCTTTTGGCATATAATATAAATGCAAAAATAGTTTGTCCTTTTTCTTAAAGATTTGAAAAGGATATTAGATCATTTTGAGTTTAAGATATATCAGAGCAAGAGAAGATAAATAACTTTTTCTATGTATCAGAGTAAGAAAAATAATTATATCAGAAAAGATTTTACAATGTATCAGAGCAAGAAAATTTTATAATATATCAGAGAAAATTTCACACTTTATTAGAGCAAATGTCAGAGTAAATTTCTCATTGTATCAGAATAAATTTTAGAGAAAATTTCACACTGTATTAGAGCAAATGTCAGAGTAAATTTCATATTGTATCAGAACAAATGTTATAATATATAAGAGAAACTTTCTCACACTGTATCGGATCAAATGTTATAATTTATCAGAGAAACCTTCACACTGTATCGGATTAAATTTTATCATGTATCAGAGCAAGTTAAAAGAAATTGTAGGATGTATCAGAGTAAAATAAATTTCTTAAGATGTATCAAGGTGAATAAAATTTCAAAAGATGTATCAGAGCAAGTTTGAATTTTGAAATATATCAGAGCATAAAAAAAAACTTATTTGCATTGTACTCATGATTTTGCTTTTGATGGATGACTTTTTGTTTAAGTTCTGTCTGATACCAAATTTTGATACCAAAATTTCTCAAAGTTTTGTTTAATCTTTCAATCCTTGTTTTTGTTTAATTTCTCTAATATTTATTTAATTTCTTCAATATTTGTTTTAATTTCTCCAATATTTGTTTTAATTTCTCCAATCTTTGTATTTGTTTAATTTCTTCCCCTTTTTCTCATAATTTAGGATTTTGCTTTTTGTCTAATTTCAATTTTTGTTTTTGTTTTTGTTTAATTTCTCCCCCTTTTTGACATCATCAAACATAGTTAACTTTTTCTTTTCTTTTTTTGAAATATTCTTTAATTTCTTCTTCTTTAGAGTTTTTCACAGATGTTTGCTCCCCCTTAATATAGCAATTATCAACAGCAAACAACAACAAGGAGAAGACAATATTTCAACAAGAAGAAAATATATAACCAAAATATGATCATTACAAAGAGGTAGAAATATAGGTAAAAGATGATTCCATTAATATCATAATTGTTTCAATACATAGTTCTTAAAAATAAAATTCAACCGGCTAAATGTCAATACATGGCCCCGAGGTATAGATCCTAGAACAAGACACTAACACCTAGGATCTAGTAAAGATCAAGATAAGTCAATGATCGGAGTCATCAGATATAGGGTGAGGAGATGATGGATCAGAAGTGCGTCCTCTACCCCGTCTGCCTCTGCCATGAGTAGGAGAGCGAGATGAACTGGGTGGCTGAGAATGCTGAGATGCTAGGGCTGATACCATGAGTCTGATAGAATCAAGTACGTTCAGTGCTCTGGAAACAGATTGAAGTAGAGCAGTGAACTGGGTGGTAGCATGCTCACTCGATCCTCGGATCTCTTTCCTCAGTAGCTCATATCCACCTTCTAGTGCTCCTCTGAGCCTGCCAGCCTCTGCAGTGAGGTCTGTGACCTCAATAGTAGACTCCTGTGGCTGGGGATGGGCCAATGCAAGGACTTGCCCCTGCAAGTCAAGAACTCTGCCAGTAAGTCTCCAGACTGTATCCTCAAGCTGCTGTATCCTGACGGACTGATCTAAAATCATCTGAAATACAGTGGAGATGTGGGGAGTAATGGTCTGATCAGAAGAGGTAGCTCCAGGTGCAAAAGAAGTACTACTCCACTGGCTAGACAGCAAAGAAGCCACACGCTGTGAAATATGCTCGATCTGATCGTCAGCCAGTCTGAACTCTGAAGGAGGTGCTCTGCTCTCTGGCTGATACACTGGTGTGGGCATCCTAGTAAACTCAGAAGGGCCAGCCTCTGTATCAGGAACGAACTGGGTATCTGGTGAAGCTGCCCTGAAATCATGTACAGGAGAAGATGGACCTTCTTCTTCTACTCTGCCTTCAGTTCTGTCTTCAGCTCTTTCCTCAGCTCTCTCCTCAGCTCTTTCTTCAGAGCCCTTGATCCAACCACCAACAGTCTTTGTAATTCCCATTCGGTGCAGACTGTGTTGGTTGAAAGTATCCACATGTGAGAGCTTGGTAGGTGTCTCCCCCTCACAGCTAACTCCAAACCTTATAAATACTCTAGTAAGGGCCATACCATAAGGCAAGTGTGCCTTGGATCTGTTCAAAGTTTCTCTCATGGCCTCTATCATAAGTGCAGGGAGGTTTAGGGGTGTCTGAGTGATGACATGAAACATGACACATACATCTCGGCCAGACAGTAAGTCATGTCTATCACTCCTAGGAAAGAAGAGTTTTGTTACAATCTGATGCAGGACCCTCATCTCAATGGACAGTAGCTTTGCTTCCAATCTGTTTAAACTTCCTGAAAAAGCTTCTCCTAAGATAATTCTGATCCCTTCTTCTTTAATTGGGAGTTCCATATATGAGTATCCTTCACTAGGCAACTGAAGTATTTCTCCCAATATCCTAGGATCCAAGCATATGTCAATCCCTTTGACAGTTGAAGTCACTGACCCGTTTCCATAATTTAGGTTCTGGTAGAACTCTCTGACTAGATCAACATAGGTGACTTCCTTAAGAGAGCAATAAAGTTCCCATCCTTGATTTTTGATCTTGGTAGCAAAAGTAAAGTCTTCTTTCTCAAAGAACCGAAAATCTATATTTTTTCCGGTTTCTACTTTTCTATCAGAAAGAGGATTTACACTGGGGCTTATGGAGGATTGAGAGAGACCTTGAGCAGGTACTAAAACTGGATCGGGAACACTGGAAGACTGAGCATGCCTTTTCTTTCGGATAATTTTCTCAGGCTCTCGGATTGATTTCCTTCTTTGGGGAAGTTTCATCTTTGGAGCCATATCCAAAAAGTAGCAGACAAGAAGACTTGAATTCAGTGGAGGAGGGATCACAAAAGAGTAAAGAAGAATTTTGATGGAGAAAAGAAGTGAATTTTTGAATGAACGATGAAGTTCTAGGGCACGTTCCACCCGCGCCAATCACTGCGAGAAAGCACAGAAAAATCCTTTTCAAGGAGGCGATTTTTGGTGGAGAGGAGGAGGGAGAATTGCCTCATAATTGATCTTTGGATTTGGAGCAAGAAGAGTTGGAGAGGACGGCTTTCGGAAGAAAGATGATGGGAAGATGAGTTGTCTCACGAACAGGGTTTCCCGTTTAAAAACAATGAACCCGATGGAAGTTGGTGGGATTTACAAGTTTGCCATTGAGTCGACTCATGGGGGTCGACTCATGAAGTTCAGAAATTCAAGAAAAATACAAATAAATTCCAAAAAAATTCGAAATTTTGAGTGAAAGAATTTTGCTCAATGATAAGTTTTTAGAATGATAAATCTGAGCTTTTGAGATCAGGATAGATGTTGAAAATTGAGCTCTAAGAGTTTTTGACATCTATTCTTTGGAAATTGAGAAATTTTAGGCAAAAGGATCTAGAATTCCTAGATTTCTCCTAATTTCACAGAATCTATCCTCACTAAGAGCCTTTGTAAAGATATCGGCTAATTGATTTTCAGTACAAACATATTCAAGAATTATATTTTTATTTTGAACATGTTCTCTTATGAAATGATGTCTAATTTCAATATGTTTAGATCTTGAGTGTTGAATTGGATTTTTAGATAGATTTATGGCACTTGTATTATCACATTTTATTGGTGTTTCATTAAGTTTGATTCCAAAATCTTCGAGTTGTTGCTTAATCCACAAGATTTGAGCACAACAACTTTCGGCTGCAATGTATTCGGCCTCAGCCGTAGACAGTGCCACCGAATTTTGTTTCTTGCTAAACCATGAGATTAGATTTACTTCAAGAAATTGGCAAGTTCCACTTGTGCTTTTTCTATCTAATTTACATCCAGCAAAATCAGCATCAGAATATCCTAACAAATTAATTTGTGAGTCCTTAGAGTACCATAACCCTATAGTTTGTGTACCATTTAAGTATCTAAGGATTCTTTTAACAGCATTCAAATGAGATTCCTTAGGATTAGATTGATATCTTGCACATAAGCAAACACTAAACATGATATCAGGCCTACTTGCAGTTAGATATAATAATGAGCCAATCATACCTCTATAGTATTTTAAGTCTACGCTTTTACCTTCATCATCCTTGTCAAGCTTACATGAGGGACTCATTGGTGTGCCAATTGGTTTGCAGTTCTCCATTCCAAATCTTTTGAGTAGTTCCTTGGTGTACTTGCTTTGGGTGATGGAGATTCTCTCTTTTGATTGTTTGATTTGGAGTCCGAGGAAGAAGGTGAGTTCTCCCATCATGCTCATCTCGAACTCTCCCTGCATAAGCTTAGCAAAGTCTTGACAAAGGGATTCATTAGTAGACCCAAAAATTATGTCATCAACATAAATTTGTATAATTAGCATATCATTTTGGTTTCTTCTAATAAATAGGGTTGTATCTACATTGCCTCTTGAGAAACCATTATTTAGGAGAAATTTGCTTAGCCTTTCATACCATGCTCTAGGTGCTTGTTTTAGACCATATAAAGCTTTATTTAATCTAAAGACATGATTGGGAAAAGCATGATTTTCAAATCCAGGAGGTTGTTCTACATATACTTCTTCAGAAATATATCCATTTAAAAATACACTTTTAACATCCATTTGAAATAGTTTGAATTTCATAAAGCAAGCATAAGCAAGTAGAAGTCTAATGGCTTCTAATCTAGCAACAGGTGCAAAGGTTTCATCAAAATCAATTCCTTCTTCTTGATTATATCCCTTAGCAACCAGTCTTGCTTTATTTCTAATTACATTTCCATGCTCATCTAACTTGTTTCTAAAGACCCATTTTGTTCCAATTATTGAATAATCTTTAGGTCTTGATACTAAGGTCCAAACATTATTTCTTTCAAATTGATTAAGTTCCTCTTGCATAGCATTAATCCAGTTATGATCATTTTCAGCCTCTTCAAAAGTTTTAGGTTCAAGTTGAGATACAAAAGCACAATGATTAAGTACATCTCTAAGTGAAGAACGTGTTTTTACCCCATGCATAGGATCACCGATAATTAACTCCTTAGGGTGGCTGTGAACATACCTCCATTCCTTGGGTAATTCATTTGTACCTTGAGGTTGTTCTTGAATTTCTTCACCTCTTTCATTTTGTTCGTCTTCTTGATCCTTGTCTTCTGGAGTTGCTGAATCTTTCAGAGTGATCTCCTTCATACCTTCTATTAGTGGATCTGCATCATCAACACCCTCATTCTTCCTTGAAGGAAGATCGTTAGATTCATCAAAGACAACATGTATGGACTCCTCAACTACTAAAGTTCTTTTGTTGAACACTTTAAATGCTTTACTAGTGGAGGAGTAACCTAGAAGGATTGCTTCATCTGATTTTGCATCAAATTTACCAAGTTTTTTTTTGCCATTATTTAATACAAAACATCGACAACCAAAAATATGAAAATATGCAATATTTGGTTTTCTTCCTTTCCAAAGTTCATAGGGGGTTTTCTTTAAAAATTGTCTAATTAAAGCACGATTTAAAATGTAACATGCTATGTTAATAGCTTCCGCCCAAAAATATCTTGGAAGGTTGCTTTCACAAAGCATGGTACGGGCCATTTCTTCTAAGGTTCTGTTTTTCCTTTCAACTACCCCATTCTGTTGGGGTGTCCTTGGAGCAGAGAAGTTATGGCCAATTCCATTTTCATCACAAAAATTTTCAAAATCTTGATTTTCAAATTCAGTTCCATGATCATTTCTAATATTTTGAATTGAAAAACCTTTTTCATTAGAGATTTTTCGATGAAATTTAGTGAAAGTATGAAAAGTTTTATTTTTGTGAGCCAAAAAGAAAACCCAAGTAAAATGAGAGTAATCATCAATTATTACAAATCCATATCATTTTCCTCCTAGACTAGTGGTTCTAGTTGGTCCAAATAAATCCATATGTAAGAGCTCTAAAGGTCTAGAAGTTGAAATAGTATTTTTGGATTTAAATGAAACTCTAGTTTGTTTGCCTAATTGGCATGCATCACAAATTCTATCCTTTTCAAATTTCAGTTTTGGCAAACCGAGAACTAAATTCTTTTTAATTAATTTTGAAAGAGAATGCATGCTAATATGTGCAAGTCTACGATGCCACAGCCAACTAGTCTCATTTATTTTAGCACTTAAGGAAACTAGGCATTGCATGTCTAATTTAGTTAAATCATTCAAGTCTACCATATAAACATTGCCATGCCTATGTCCTATAAATTTAATGCCATCGTTAATAGGACTTGTCACAATGCAAACAGATGATTCAAAACTTACTTTATACCCTTTATCACAGAATTGACTAATGCTAAGTAAGTTATGCTTTAAACCTTTAACTAGTAAAACATTCTCAATGTATTTGGAGGGAGTGATACCAATGTTACCTATCCCGATGATCTTTCCTTTGCCATTATCTCCAAAGGTGACCATCCCTCCATCCTTAGCATCAAGCGTGATGAATTATGATTCATCACCAGTCATGTGTCTCGAGCATCCGCTGTCAAGATACTATTTTCTGTTTCCTTCTTGGGATGCTAGACACACCTGCAAGCACAGATCAAGTTTCTGTCTTAGGTACCCAAGCTTTCTTGGGTCCTTTCAGGTTAGTCAGAATGGTTCCTTTTGGAACCCATATTTTCTTTGTGTTTGCATATTTGTTAATAAGACATGTGTATGATTTATGTCCTATTCTTCCACATTTAAAACAAGTAATATTTGTAGACTTTTTGCTTGAATAATTTGCATAAATATCCTTCAGAAATTTTTGTTTCTTCAGGGGTTTATAACCAAGTCCAGCCTTATCATATATAGCTTTCTGATTATCAAGGATCATATTTAGCTTGTTTGAACTTAAGGTGAACTTATCTACTATAGATTTCAGCTTGTTCATTTCATCCTTTAAGTTTTGATTTTCTTGAATCAAGGTGAATTTTTCAATTGAAAGATTTTTAGCTTGTTTCACTAAGGACTGATTTTCCAATTTCAGCTCTTTGTTTTTCTTCCCTAGTTTCTTTAATTCATCAATTGAATCATAGAATGCTTCATGCAATTCTTCAAAAGTAAATTCACTAGTGGATTCAGAAGTTACCTCATTTTCATGTGCCATCAGGCACAGATTGGCTTGTTCTGTTGAGGTTTCCTCGTCAGAGCTTGAGTCATCACTCGCACTCCAGGTCACCATCATTGCCTTCTTTTTGAACTTCTTTGGACCTTTCTTCAATTGTGGACATTCGGATCTGAAATGTCCTGGCTTCTTGCACTCGTAGCATATAGGGGTTTGATCTTTCTCCTTTTCTTTGCTTTGATCCCCTTTTGTGAATTTCTTTCTCATCCCCTGTTTTCTTTTTCTTAGAAACTTCTTAAATTTTCGGGTGATGAGAGCCATCTCTTCATCCTGATCTTCATCTTCAGAGTCATCCATTTCATAATCAGGCGAAGTTGTGGATTTGAGGGCAATGGTTCTTTTCTTTTTGACTTCATCCTCTTGATGTTGCTTCATGCTAAGTTCATGAGTCATCAAGGATCCAAGAAGCTCTTCTAGAGGTAGAGTGTTCAAGTCCTTTGCTTCTTGGATGGCAGTCACCTTGGCTTTCCAAGTTCTTGACAGTGACCTGAGAATCTTCCTTACAAGTTCACTGTTAGTATAAGATTTGCCAAGACTCTTTAAATCATTGATTATATCAGTAAAACGAGTAAACATAGCAGTTATGGACTCATCATGCTCTATTTTGAACAATTCATATTTATGTATAAGCATGTTTATTTTAGACTCTTTTACTTGATTTGTTCCCTCATGGGTGACTTCTAACCTATTCCATATTTCTTTAGCAGATGCACAAGTAGAAATGCGATTAAATTCACTAGCATCTAGTGCACAATAAAGAACATTCATGGCTTTGGCATTTAATTGTGCCAATTTCTTATCAACCTCATCCCATTCTTTCTCGGGTTTGGTTGACTCCTCACCATCTATAATCTTGGTGGGTGTGTGAGGACCATTCACTATGATACTCCACATATCATAGTCGAGTGCTTGTATGAAAATCTTCATCCGAGCTTTCCAATAGGTGTAATTAGACCCATTGAAAAGTGGAGGTCGGTTTGTTGATTGCCCCTCGGCTAGAGAAGTTCCAACATGGGTTGCCATAGATCTTTGGCTCTTTGATTGTTAGATCAAAGAAGGGCTAGAGCACCGGCTCTGATACCACTTGTTGCCCAGCTATGCAACCCAATAGGGGGGGTGAATTGGGTTTCTAAAAATTTTAAGCCCAACAGATAACTTGTGAAGAACAAAACAATGGCTTTAAATCAATATTAATTACCTAAAGCAGTATAGCAAGGATATAATAAAGAAATAAGATAAAGCGATAAAGCACACCACAAACACAAGGATTTATAGTGGTTCGGTGCTAACCTTGCACCTACATCCACTCTCCAAGATCTCACTTGAGAATTTTAATCCACTATCCTTTGTATTCAACCCGAATACAAAACGTCGGAAACTCCGACACTAGCTATCCCAAGCTAGAACACAAGACGTCGGAAACTCCGACACTAGCTATCCCAAGCTAGAACACTTGTTTCCCGGGTACAAGTAAACCCAAAACACTCCGATTTCAGGTTCGGATCAACCTTTCCTTGTTTTAGAAATCCTCCAAAAATAAGAACAAAAACTCACAAAGAGTTAGAAAATTTAGAGCACAAATTAATACAATAACAGCTCCTTAAATGAGCAAATATAACAATAAAAGCTTTACTCAAATGAAGAACCCCTTTTTCAGATTTTTTCAAAGTGGATGAACGCTTGAATGCTTGAGAAGAGGTTGATTGTTGATTGAAGATCTCTTGAAAGCTTTGAACAATCTCTAGATCAAGGTTGAAACAATAGGCGTGAAGAATTCTCTCCTTGAAAGATCTTGCTTTTCTCTTTCACAATCTCTCTGGTATATTGTGGATCCTCTCTCTTTTTCTCTTTGGATTTTTTGTTGATCTCAGGCTTTTTCTTACAAATTTTGGATCCTCTCTTCTGTTCTTCTCTCTTTGATCTGCCGATTGATCTTCTTCTTTTTCTCTCCAATTTGATCTGCTATTTAAACTGCAATTTCTTTCACCATTTCAAGCATTTTGTAGCATTAGAAGCAAGAGAAAACAATTTAGGTAGATAAAGAGCCGTTAGAGGATTTTTAGGAAGCATAAATGGCAATTAAAATGGGCAAAAAAATAGCCGTTGCTGACAATTCCCGTCGCAGGGGTCGACTCATGAGTCGACTCATGCTTCAGGGGTCGACTCATGAGTCGACCTCTGTTGCAAAAACCAGAGAATGCTTTTCTGAAATTTCTTGGCTCAAACTAGCAGGGGTCGACTCATGAGTCGACTCATGCCTTGTGGGTCGACTCATGAGTCGACTCACAGGTCGTGCCAAGCCAGAAAACTAGCGTGCCAAGGAGAATTTTTGCGTGCCAATCAGCTCACAGTGCCATGAGTTGACTCATGAGTCAACTCATGCACTTCAAACCTTCATAACTTAAAAAATATAAGTCCAAACACAATGAAATTTTCACCAATAGATTTCAAATCATTTGTTCTACCAAATGGTACTATCAAATCAGGATTTCAGTGAAATTATGATTTTGCCCTTGAAGAGCATAAGGACTTTTTCATTTTAAAATTATTTGTATCCCTTCAATCTGCTTTGTAATCATCAAAATCAATCTAGGAGCAACAGGGACTGTCTTCATCTCCTTGTGATCACAGAGCATCTCCTGATATTCAATTCATGTCTGATCATGAGGCTGATCTCTCAGAGTTAGTGAGGAGGGATGCTTTTGTACCACAGTCAGAGAGCAGAGTAGATCCTTCAAAGATCAGACTTGTAGATAATCGGATTGAGTTGATATCCCAGCGTGTTGCTTCTATTTTATCCCAGCATTTGCCACCTCAGATT
Source organism: Elaeis guineensis (assembly GCF_000442705.2). Lineage (NCBI taxonomy): Eukaryota > Viridiplantae > Streptophyta > Magnoliopsida > Arecales > Arecaceae > Elaeis > Elaeis guineensis. Next base: position 26,279,290 of record NC_026006.2, on the reverse strand, counting down.
TTACATAGAGGATGATATCTCGGGTTGTTTCAGATCAGACCTTGATCCCTCGTATCTTTATTATCTTTCAGATGCTTACAGCTCAGTTCGCATGACTTGAGGTGCTTGACGGATGTATTCTGAGACTGACGGGCAGAGTTTTTGATTTACAGAGGCAGGTATTAGCCTTAGCCCATCTCCAGCCACATGAGGACATCACGGAGGTCTCCAACCTATCTGCAGAGGTGGCTAGGCTTCAAGGTATTTTGGAGAGTGGCTTTGATTTTTTAGGAGAGAGATCAGGGACTCCAGTGGGGCTGTCTCTACTCAGATTGGTACCTTGATATCGCCAATGAGAAGCTCAGAGATCTTATAATTTATGCTAAAGTTCACTCTATTTGTTGTTTGAAAATATGAAGGGATATAGATTTTATCAGCTTCAAAGTTTATCGAATGATGACCTTCTTTATTGCTTATATAGTAAATTAGAGGTTCTTTAATCTTTAAATAGGACTTCAGATGATCCATATCTTCCAGGGATCTTTCAAGCTCTCTTATCAAACTTTCTTTTGAATTTTATATATTTTTTTATATGTAATTTATCTATTTGAAATCCAGATCACTAACAGAAGTCTGTTGAAATATAGATAACATTTATCTTATCTTTACTAGGTATCCTTCTAAATTGATCTCCAATCCTTAAGTTGTTGTTCAATTCAGATTTATCAAGCAGAAATATTTTATCTGACTTACTAATATTATTTACATATCCTAATCTAATTCTATCTTTTTCTAAGAGTAAAGGAGCTATTTCTAAAATAATTTTTATACCTAGATATGATACTAATATAGTAGAGTAGGTATCTCTATACCATCGAAACTCAACTATACTGCTACTTCTAAGTTTACTTAACTGATTATTAATACCTATATATAACTTATCTATAGTGTTCAAAGGATAATCTAAAGGATTGTTCCCTTTAAAATTTTTTTGAATAGTATTCACAATTTTTGAGTTAGTGGAAAGGATTTTCCACCAACCATTAAATTGCCTTAACAAGTAATTTATCATTATTTTGGCAATTGAAATTTATGAATAGTCATGGATCTTATAGGCTTTCAAATGCATCATTATCAGTTGATGACAGTTCTTAACCATTTGAAATTTAGTAAGTCCATTAGGGTTCTAATCAAGACTTCTTCTCTTAGAGTAGATAGTAGATAAGTTATCAGAGATTTTTGTTAACTGTGAATCCACCAAGATCGGTCTAAGATAATGATTTATTATCGTAGAGACCTGAACTACAAGTTTATAGTTAGAAATTGATTTATATTTGATATTTTTTGGGATAAATAATTTACTAACTATATTTTTTCTATTAACTATTCCCTTATTCTTAGAGTTTTCTGAGACTAAGAGATTACTCATTCTTAAGGAATTACTAGTTCCTCTATCCTTAGAGGAATATGAGATTTCATGAACTTCTTTAGATAAAGAGATTAATATAGTCTTACTAGATGAGGGTGACAAATTTAAGGGAGACTAGTTCAAAGCTTTTAATTTAGGTAAAGAGTGGCCTAATCTTTAAATTGCACTGATCAAGTGTAGAAGCAGTTTCTTCACAAGTTTCATCAGAAAGAATTCCATCAGCTTGATTTTGTATAATTTTATCTAATTCTTCTAAGAATTCCTTTTCTGATTGTACTTCAAGAGGTTAGGTGTTGGAGGTGTCTTAGTTAGATCCAGATGTTCTTTCTCAGTAATTTCTTTAATGATTTCAGTGTGATTTTCAATTGATACCTTCAACTGACTGATGTCTAGACTTAACTCAAAGGATTCTAGTAAAGATATAGAGTTCAGATTAACTTCAGTAATCAATTCAGTATCAGTATTGAGACTATGAATCGTTTCAATGATTTCATCTAAAGGATTTTTTTTTAATCAAGATTTCATCAAATTCTTTAGATGAATTGTTTTTAATTTCAACTCCTATGAGATTGGATAGAGTATCGATCTTTATAAAAAATCACCAATCTTTATTAATAAATTATCAGAATGATCCCGATCAACTTTAGATTCTCTTTTTTTTTCTAAAAGGCTATCAGTCCAAGTTTCTTTAAGGTTGAGAGAATACTCTACATAGTTTTATTGATCTTCTAGATGTTCAAAGATTTTATCAGAAAAAATTTCTACTTGAGAGATTTGATCAAGATTACTGGTAGAAATCTGAATTGAACTTGTATTCTTCTCCTTTTGAACCTGAGTTGTCTTAGAAACTGGCTCATCTTTAAAACTTCTACAATTTTTTTATGATTTAGCCATCCTTTTAATCATAGTTTTTTGTATTCTAGAACTAGCTTCCTGAAGGTCTTTGATATAATATTTATCGAACCAGTCAAAGAGGAAAATATATCTCTCTTTAGTTCTCATCTGACTAAACCATATTTTTCTTATAAAATCTCTTTTTTTTTATTATAAGTTTTAAAGAATCACTCTTTTCTATCTTTGTTTTCTAAAGAATCAAAGTCTTTTCTTAGTACTTTGTTTATAGGGAATTCAGCTACTTCTATAATATTAGAGTCAATATAAGAGCCATATGGAGTATTTAAAACTAACCTAGCTATTTTTTTTATTTTAATTTTTATATTTCCATTTAAATCATATAAAATATCTATAATAGGTTCTATACTATAATTATTTGGATTATTTTCTAATTCTCTCAAAGTAACAGAAGATTTGTTTGAAGATATAGTTTAAAAGCGGGTAGGTTTCTAAAGCCTAATATTTTTAAAGTTAGAAGATGGAATTTTTCTCAGCTTGAAGAATTTTTTTATCCTATAAGTTTAGGTTCTATTCTTTCAAGATCCTGAGAATAATAATTAAAAGACTATTCTTCATTTGCTCCATCGGATTCTTCAAGTACTTTTGGAGAGAATATTTTTCTATTAATTTCTTCTGGATAAAATTCATCTTCTATTTTTTTGGAGTAGATGGATTCTATATCATCTTGTTCCTAGTCCTCTACATCAAAGGCTTCAAGATCTTCATCCATTTTATTATATTGAGAGAATTAGCTTCTTATCATTTAAATATGCTCAATATCTTAACTAATCTACCTATTTTTATATTGCCTAAAGAATCAAACAAAGTTTTATCTTAAATTCTATAATATATACATCTAAACTACTAATTAACTCCTCAATAGTTCCTAGTTTTTTATTCATTTTGCTTATTAGAGACATTCCACAATCATAGAAAAGTTATTTTTAGCATAGGTAAGATATAGAATAAAATCAATTTTCAGAAGTTCGGCAAGAGATCTAAGGATACCAACCATAGAGATGACACTAAACAGTCAATGTGACTTACTATCCTTTTCACACCTTTCTCATGGCTAACATGAGAATTACTGCATGGATCGAACGGCGACTTGACTTTGATACCAACTATGATGCAGGTTGTTAGTTATACGGTGCATGCAACAAGTATTGTATACCTCATAGTTCATCTATCTATCTACTGCTTCTACATGTACGTACGTAGTTTACCCATTTGCTGCTTCTACGTGTATGCATGTAATCTTTACTGCTGTGTCACACTGTTGTGATAATCTACTACTAGGCATTGTGATACTTCTGTCTCGTGGTTATCGGGGTTCCTGATCTACGTCAAGGGAGTCCATTAGGACTTGCGAAATATCATATATTTGTGGCTGTGGCTCCGACCCACACACACATTACTGCTTCCATGCGTACGTACATTGGCCTGGATCAAAATTGATATCAGAGCCAAGTCATGCCAGGGAGGGGATCTAACGATTCTTACTTTAGCCATCTTATGGTCGCCGTTTGATCCGTGCAGTAATTCCCATGTTAGCCATAAAGAAAGGCATGAAAAAGGTAGTAAGTCGCATTGACTGTTTGTGTCATACCTATGACTGGTATCTTTAGATTTCTTACTGAATTTCTAAAAACTAATTTTGATCTGTATCTTACTTATGCTGAAAATAACTTTTCTGTAATTGTAAAATATCTCTAATAAGCAAAATGAATAAAAAACTAGCAACTATTGAGGAGTTAATTAGTAGTATAGATGTATATTTTATAAAATTTAGTTAAAATCTAGTTTGATTCTTTAGGTAATAGAAATAGATATAAAATAAGTAGACTAGTTAGATATATTTAGCATACATTTAGATAATAGGTAGCTGATTCTCTTAATATAGTAAAATAGATGAAGATCTTGAAGCTTTTGATGTAGAGGATTGAGAACAAGAGATAGAAGATGATATAGAATCCATCTACTCTAAAAAAATAGAAGATGAATTCTATCCAGAAAAAATTAATAGAGAAATATTCTCTCTAGAAGTACTTGAAGAAATTGATGGAGAAAATGAAGAATAGTCCTTTGATCATTTTCTCTAGAATTTTAAAAGAATAGAACCTAGATTTAAAGATCTTGGAATAAAGAAACTCTTCAAGCCGAGAAAAATCTCATTGAGGAAAACCTCGCCATCTAACTTGAAAAACACTAGACTTCAAAAACCTACCTATATTCAAGCTATATCTTCAAATAAACCCCTAATAACTTTGAGAGAATTAGAAAATAGTCCAAATGATTAAGGATAGAACCTATTATAGATATTTTATATGATTTAAATAGAAATATAAAAATTAAAATAAAAAAATTAGCTAAATTAGTTTTAAAAACTCCATATGGCTTAGTTCTCTATAAACAAAAAACTACTAAGAGAAGACCTTAATTCTAAAGAAAATAAAGATAGAAAAGAATGGTTCTTTGATACTTACAATAAAAGTGAAAGAGATTTTATCAAAAAAATATAGTTTAGTCAGATGAGGACTGAAGAGAGACACATTTTCTTCTTTGACTGGTTTGATAAATATTATATCAAAGATCTTGAGGAAGTTAATCCTAGAATACAAGAAACTATGATTAAAAGGATGACTGAATCGTAGAAAATTTGTAGAAGTTTTAAAGATGAACATGTTTACAAGACAACTCAGGTTCAAAAAGAAATGAAGACGAGTTCACTTAAGATTTCTACCAGTGATTTTGATCATATCCCTGAAGTAGAAATTCTTCCTGATAAAATCTTTGAATCCTTAGATCAGGTTAAGAAACAACAAAAAAGTATGAATCATTCCCTCAATCTTAAAGAAACTTAGACGATAGCCTTCTAGAAAAGAAAATAGAATCTGAAGTTGATCAAAATCATTCTGATAATTTATTAGTAAAGATTGGTGACTTTTCCATAAAGATCGAAACTATATCCACTCTCCTAGAAGTTGAAACTGAAAATAATTCATCTAAAGAATCTGATAAAATCTTGATTAAAGAAATCCTTCTGATGAGATTATTGAGATTGTTCATAGTCTCGATACTGATACTGAATTTATTACTGATACAGAAGTTAATCTGAATTCTATATCTTTCTCTGAGTCAAGGCCAGACATCAGTCAATTAAAAGTATCAATCAAAAATCACAATGAACTTATTGAGGAAATTACTAAGGAAGAACATTTGAATCTGACTGAGGTATCTCTAACATCTGATCTCTCAAAAGAAAAGAAATTCTTAGAAGAATTATATAAAATTATACAGAATCAAGCTGAAGGAATTCCTTCTAATGAAAGTCTTGAAGAAACTGCTTCTATACTTGATCTGTGCGATTTAAAGATTAGGCCTATCTCTTTATCTGAATTGAAACTTTTGAATCAACCTACCTTAAATCCGCCACCCTCATCTAGTAGGTCTAGTTTAATCTCTTTATCTGAGAAAATTCATGAAACCTCATATTTTCCTGAGGATAAAGGAACTAGTAGTCCCTTAGGAACTAGTAATTCTTTAGGAATTAGTAATCTCTTAGTCTTAGAAAATCTTGAGGATAAGAGAATAGTTTATAGGAAGAATATAGTTAGTGAATGGTTTATCTTAGAAAACATCGAAGATAAACTAATTTCTAACTATAAACTTATAGTTCAGATCCCTAGGATTATCTTAAATTGACCTTAATAGATTCACAGTTGATAGTAGCTTCTAACAACTTATCCACTATCCAATCCAAGAGAATAACTCTTGGTTGGAATCCTGATGGACTTACAGATTATCATATTATTAATAATTATCATCAATTGACAATGACATATCTAAAAGTCTATAAGATTCATGATTATTCATAAATTTCAATTGCTAAGATAATGGTAACCTACTTGTTAAGGCAATTAAAAAGTTGGTGGAAAACTCCTCTTACTTAGTGCCTTACAAGCCAATCGCTTCGGTGATGTGATGAAACTTTTCTGTGATATCTTCCTGCTCATTTGCATGATATTTTATTTATGAGGTTTTGTATTTCATCATTTGCTGCATCATATTTTATGATTATGATAAACCCCATAGATTAGGGCAATGATTTTAGGATTATGATGAGATCATACCAGTGAGACCTAAAATCTTGATAGTCTCAATCTAAAATATTTTTAGTCGTTAGATCATCGAGTCAGAGATCGATAATACTGGTAAGACTAGTACATCCTATGTATGCTCAATGGAGAGGGTGATTGATCTCACAATCACTTGTGTAATGATACTAATACAAGGATATAGGTTCTCATTAGAGAATGAGTTCATTAACTGATCCACAGTAAGAACATCTGATGGAGCCTTACAGTATGTCGACAGATGGTTCTCCAGTGAGAGTGGTGCAAGTGATCCTTTGACCTGAGATCACTATGATACCTTGTGTATATGGACCTTTGGTTTATTCTCTTGCATGCCACTTTGAGATATGTGTGGGATATTGTGAGTTTGGTGAAATGTGCATGGAGGTTGTGAGTGGTCAACATAGAATCGATCACTCCTTGTAGGAGGAGAGAACATCCTATGTGATCTCATAGGATAATGACTCTGAGAGTCTCTGGCCAGAGTAGGGATAAACAGTAAAAAATATTTTTACTAGTTCATCAACTGAGTCATCATCATTGGATCGAGATACATATGGATAGGTATTTGGGCTTGATATGATTCTATGCCCATGGTCTGTCTGGGATATTGTGTGATCGAAGGATTGAATTGCATGGTAACTCATCATGGAAGGATAATTTTGATATTTCTACCAAATTTTATATTTTTTGGATAGTCATGATACATTGCTAGACATCAATCTTGACTTGTGGACTTATAAGAATTAAAGGAGTTTAATTCGAGAATTAATCAGAAGGTGTTCTGATTAATTGATACCTTTAGGCTGACCTAATCGGATTAGGTCATGAGTTTGAGTCCACTACTGGCTAGATATGGAACCCAATGGGTCACACATAATAGAGATTTGATCTTGGTCTAATCTATTTATATTTATTGTAAATCCTATAGGTTAATTAAATTGCTAGCACATGAATTAACCCAAGTTTCCAATCGAGTTCAGTGCAAAGGTGTTTGTGCTAATCCTAAACTTGTTGCCTTAACCTAATGAGATTAGGTTCAATCCTTAAGACATGAGGTGGCTTATCAGATTTTTATAGAAGTGTTCCATGAGAAGTCAACATCCTCCATGCCAAACCATATGCCAAAATAAATTGGCGCCCCATTTATTTCTTGGCATTAAGGAAGAGTCCTTCTGGTTTACTCTTAAATTTCTTTCCATATTCCACGCATATTTTTGTTTCTCACATCATGTGATGGTGCCTTGGGATGTGTGGATGCAGAAGAGAAGGAAGAGTCCTTCTCTGTGAAGAAAATCACATGCCAAAAAAAAAAAGTAAATGGGATGCCTACTCATTTGTGTGTTGAATATTGGAAGAGTCCTTGTTTAGGACTCTTAATTTCATGCTAATCCCTTATCCCACATGCCATCAGATGGCACCTTAGTTTTTGTGTGCAGAGGAGGAGTCCTTCTGCCTGTGAAACTCCTCTTTTTCCATGCCTAACTCATTTCTTTTTTGGTTTCTATGCTGAAAATTAATTTCACCGTGTAGGAAATATGGCATGCCAAGAGTTGGCACCCCTTGGGATTGTTTGTGGCACCCCTTCTTTATTTATTTAAGGGGTGCCCCTTATGGGATATGATCTAAATCCAAAGGGCTTTAGGCTTGGGATTATGTGAGAAAAGAAATAAAAAAATCTGAAAAGAAAAAGACAAGAAAAGAAGAAGAAAATCAAAAAGGAAATCAAGAGGGAAATGAAAAGCAATTGTTGCTTGTCCTAAGGTTCAGATTGTTCAAGTGTTGAATATCTAAAATCTAATTTTTGTGATGAGATATTTTGAGAAAAATTCACTAGTGTAGTCCTAGTGGAGGATTCGAAGGCATACAAGCAGTGGTGCAATCCGTTCTTGAGAAGGATGATTGGCAGTGGACTTACGAAGATGGTTGTAGTGCTACATCAAATTGGAAAGGATCCTGATCTGTCCCATGTGGATCGCCGTTGGAGGGCTTCTACTTTGGAGCCTAGTGGAGATCACTTTATTACTAGATCCTCGTCTACATGTGTGGTATATGACTTCTGATCCCTTGTTAATATACATGCTTAAATTGTTTGATTGTAATCATCAAGGAGTTTATAGGGTTTTATATTCCGGTAGTCATATTTAATTGTTAAACTTATTTTTAATAGTTAAATACATGTAAAAATTTTGAAAATCATATTCTACTGTGTCACCAGAACCCAACAGGTGTAAACCAAGTTTTGAAGATGAATCGTCTCTGAAAATTAAATCGGCTTCAAGAATAGGGGTCATGATTGTTGGTGCAGACATAGTATGGTCTTCTGAAGTGGTAGTAGTCATTTGGTTGTCGAAGTGGCTAAATAAAAGAGCCACTGAATTGTTCCTGCAAGCAAACTTTTCTATCAAGAATTTTGATAGAAGAGTTAGTAGAAAATATTATTTTTTTTTTACAAAACTCAACTTTCTAGAGTGAATTGGTTGAGAACTAGACAAGATTGTCTTGCTCAACTTTCTGGACCATAATATAGATGGATGTCTATATGCCTGCAGTTGTCTCCAAATTTTTTTTCAAGTTTTAGGCATGATATGACACCTTCTTTAAATAGTTTATGGCTTCAAATTTTTTTAGGATAATTTTTTAAGTTGAGAAGAATATGCCATTCTGGAAATAAATTTTCTCTGCACAGAACATCTTAGGGGTCCTCTTGAATTGGTATTCTTGTTGGAAGATTGGTAGTTACCTAGATTCACCCATCATCTAGCATTTTTATTGTTGTAGTTTTCTGGCTGCCCAATAGACTTTTAAATATGATATTACTTCATAAATTTTAAGATCAAAGTCTTTGGCAGATGGATCAAAGTCTTTGACAGATTTTTTTTTCTTTTATTATTCTTGACCAAGATCCTACTTGATTTTTCACATCCTCAAGAGTAGTGATATTGTAGATTTGAAAGAGATACTTAATGCCTCCTATCTTCTTATCTTCTATACCACTGTATATTTTTGCTTCAAAATATTTTCGATTTTTTTTCACATCTCTTAGTATAGTCGTAACAATGGAAGAAAATATATGATATGGCTTGGCACAGTCTATTGAGATCAACCTCACAAGCCCTTTATATAAAGCTCTCACTTCTTTTGGTCTGGTAAGTATATTGATTAAGGATAGAAAGAGCTTGGGATAGGTCCAATTATCTAAAAGTAACTGTACTTCTTCAAGGAGCTTCTTTGATTCATCAGGTTGAGTTGCTTTTTGATAGATATCTTTCTAAAGTTTTGAATTTAAAACTTCTTTTGTCTTTTTCTAATAATTAATTTTTTTGAACTTAATCATTGTTGGCATCTCTAGTATTTTATAGAGACTATAGAGAGAGATATGTTTAGAGGTAGGTAGTGTTACCTGTCTTCCAACATTGTAAATATGTTCTTTGATAGCTTTCAAAGAACATTCCTTTTCTACTAAGTGGTTGATTAGATTGGTCATATGATGAAGAAACTCCTTTTCAGGTAAGAATAGATGAGCATCCTATGCTTTATAAATTATAGAATATGTTTCTTGAGGAAGATCAGAATGGAAGGATTCCACAACTTTTAGATTTTTACTTAGTTCGTTATATAAAGGGGCTTTTTCTTTTTTCTTCTTTTTTGAGTTTCTAAAAAATAAAGATGTGAATATATCAAAAGAATTAAGGACTAATCCTAGAGAAATTTTTTATCTTTCGATATTGATAGCATCCTTAATCTTGTAATTCAGAGAAATTTATAAAAGTGACTTGTTAGCAAGTTTTATGACAATAGTTCAAAGGATTCTTCTGGTTCTGGGCAGACAACATTATAAATAGTTTCGATAGAATTTAACCCCCATATTTAAACTGTGCTCTAGATTGAAAGAGTTTTATCAAAGTTAGAGAGATATGTCTCTACATAATATTACACCTTAGGCCAGTACAGATTTTATAATCTTCTCGATGAGTCTTATGAATTAGATTTTCAATATACTAAGATTTACAGAAGATTCAGGTGATAGTCCAGTCATAATTTTATTTTGTTTTGTTAAAAAGTAGGCTAAGATTTTGTAGTTTTGGGAAGACTTTATCTTTTTAAGGAAGCCTTAAGATCCTAAGGGTATAGGTAAAATCTCTCAATCTAATTTTATTGATCTTCTACAATTTTCAGAGAATCGATTAAATTAGTTATTATGAATATCTTCCTTAATTTATTGCTATCACTAAAGGTTAGATATTTTCATATATATTTTATAGTATTATTTTGAAACTTATTAAATATTGTTAGTAGTCTAGTGATGTTCCATTATTAGGTTTAATATAGCCTCGAAAGATTTTTTTTTGCTTGCTTCTTTTTAGGGATCTTTTAAGCTCTCTTATCAGACTTCTTTTTGAATTTTATATATTTTCTTATATATAATTTATCTATTTGAAATTCAAATTGATAACAGAAGTCTACTGAGATATAAAGATTATTTATCTTTTTTCTTCTAGGTATCTTTCCAAATTGATCTCCAATCCTTAACTTGTTATTCAATTTAAAGTCATCAAAAAGAATTATTCTATCTAACATATTAATATTACCTATGTATTCTAATCTAATTTTATCTTTTTCTAAGAGTAAAGGAGCTATTTTTAAATTAATTTCTAAACCTAGAGATGATAACTTTAAGAAAAATATTAATATAACAAAGTAATGTTTTAACCCTAAAGGAGATAGTTTCAAGAAAAATTTGAAACTTAATATAACAGAGTAAGTATCTCTATACCATCTAAGCTCAACTAAATTACTACTTCTAGGGCTACTTGACTGATTATTAATACCTACATAAAGTTTATCTATAATGCTTAAAGGATAATCTAAAGGATTGTTACCTTTAGAGTTCTTCTTAACAATATTCACAATTTCTAAATTAATGGAAAAGGTTTTCTTCCAACCTTTCAATCGTCTTAACGAATAAGTTATCATTGTCTTAGCAATTGAAATTTATGAATAATCATAGATTTTATAGAGTTTCAAATGTGTCATTATCAGTTGATGATAATTGTTAACAATATGATTATTTGTAAGTCCATCAAGGTTCCAACCAAGAGTTTTTATCTTGGAATGGATAGTGGATAAGTTGTTAGAGATTTTTATCATCTGTGAATCCACTAAGATCAATCTAAGATACTAATTTATTATTCTAGGGATCTAAACTACTAGTTTATAGTTAAAAATTGGTTTATCTTTGATATTCTTCAAGATAAATAATTTACTAACTGTATTCTTTCTACTAACTATTCTCTTATTCTTAGAGTTTTCTGAGAGTAAGAGATTACTAGTTTCTAAAAATTTACTAATATTTTTATCCTTAGAGAAGCATGAGGTTTTATGAATTTCTTTAAATAAAGAAATTAATATAGATCTACTAGATGAGGGTGATGGATTTAAGATAGGCTGGTTCAAAACTTTCAATTCAAATATAGGGTCTAGCCTGATCTTTAAATTGAACAGATCAAATGTAGGAGCAGTTTCTTCAAGAGTTTTATCAGAAGAAATTTCATTAGCTTGATTCTGTATAATTTTATCTTTTTCTTCAAAGAATTTTTTTTCTAACTATGCTTCAGAAAGGTTAAGTGTTGGAGGTACCTCAGTAAGATTCAAATGTTCTTCCTCAGTAATGTCCTTAATGATTTCATCAAGATTTTCAATCAGTACCTTCAACTGACTGATGCTTGGACTTGACTTAGAGGATAAGGATATTAGAATTTAGATTAACTTCAGTATCAAGATCGGGACTATGAACGGTCTCAATGATTTCATCAGAAGGATTTTCTTTAATCAGGATTGTTGGGTATAAAATACCCCCCCAGTCGAAGTTCGTACCAGAAGTGACCCTCCCGGGACTCTGCCGACGTCCAACCTTGGGCGACATCTTTCCGAACCTCTCCGACGGTCGAGCTTCCGCAATATTCCCAAGTTCTGCCGACAGATAAACTCCCATAGCTTCTTCCACAAGTGTCGATCGGGTTCCCCCGATAGACGAACTCTTGCCCCATCTCCCAGGCTTCTCCAGCGATAAGCTTCTTCGGTTGTCCATCAGGCTACTCCAAGTGCTCTCTGGATTCTACCATCGGCCGATCTCCTACAAGGGTCAACCGTTCTCCGGACCCCTTCCGGATCTTTACCGACAGGATTCGATCGACTCCAATCCGAATTTCTTCCAGAACTACGTCAGTTCGTCAGTGGCCGAACTTTCCCAACAGCAGATCTCCACGACAGATGGGCTCCATCCAAGTTTCTACGGTGGTCGACCGCCTTCTGGGTTTCATTCGGGCTCCTACGGGAGCTGGACTTCTTCCCCAAACTCCTACTGTAGGTAGACTTCGTCCGAGCTCCTACGGGAGCCGGACTTCAGCCCTGAGCTCCCATTGCAGGTAGACCTCATCCGAATTCTTACAAGGGCCGAACTTCGAGCCCCCACCACAAGCGATCTACACCGAGCTTCTGCTTCAAGCGATCTACTCCGAACTTCTGCTACAAGCGATCTACTCTGAGCTACTACTACAAGCGGTCTACTTCAAATTTCTACTACGAGCGGTCCGCGTCGGATTTCTATTGTAAGCCTCCACCCGAGCTTCCCTTGTGAATGAATTCCTTTCGGACTTCTATTGCAAGCAGGCTTCGATCGAGCTTCCTCAACAAATGATCCCCATCCGGACTTCTACGGGAACCAGACTCCGATCGAACTTCTGTAGCGGACAGATTCCGGACGAACTCCTACGACGCACGGGCTCCAGCAGCCGAACCCCTCAAGCGGGTGAACCTCTCTAGCACCATCCGACATCCACTGTCGGTCGATCTTCTGTCAGATTCTGTGTGAAACTGAACTTCATCCACAGAAAGCCCCTGACTGAGCTTCTACAGCAGATGACCTTCGCCTGCAGTCTAGCACCCAAGGCACCCAACGGTAGAAAGCTCGCCAGCAACATCCGAGCTCCTCTCAGATGGAGAGCTACCCCTCTCCACCAGACACCCCAATCGAGCTTCGGCCGACAGGCCTGGACTCCCTGGCAAGCCACAGTAATGGCCGCGACTCTGCTCCACTTTCTATAACGGATCCCACGCGGCTCCATCATGCTCTGGCAAGTCACGACAGTGGACATCACTCCACTCTCCACAACAGGCTCCATGTGGCAGGCCACGACGATGGCCACACTCCACTCCACTACTCTCCGTAATAAACTCCTCATGACCCCGAACGGCCCACTACCGGACGGTTACAGACGTCGCTGTCAATCTGTTACGCCCCCCACCTATAAAAAGGGAAACCCCCAGATATGTTATTCTCTAAGCTCTAATCTCTATCTAAAAACTCTGCTAAAATTTTCGTTCGAGCACTCCATTCTTGTTGAGGCAGAGAACTGACTGGAGCATCAGAGGGTCTTGCCAGAGCACCCCCAACTCTGATTTAGACTTCCTTTACAGGTCCCGACGGCGACCGTGACTCCCTCAACTCCAACTTCTCCGATGCCGGTGGATTTTTGCATCAACAGGATTGACGCTAGAGGAAGGGGTGTGTCTTCGCAGTATCCTTGTTCTTAAAGGAGCACTTTACGGGACCACCTCCGATCATCTTCTCTGACATCTCCTCCTCCGGTTGCCTGCCTGATCTCCACCTGATGCCTCCCCAAAGGGCATCCACCAGGCGGTCAACGGCCTCCACGGTCAGATCTTAGCGAGCTCCGCAAGCCCCGACCTCATCTCTAATTTTTCAAGCTCCTCCACCTCTGACGACGGCAGTCGGCATGGAGCAGTTTGACCTGCTGGTTCAACAGGTCAGAGGCCTCACCGAAGTAGTGCAGGCCATGCAGCAGCAGCCGCAGGCATCGGTGCGGCTGGAAAGAGCATCGTCGGAGTTCCAGAATTCGACGACCAGGCGGGCCACATGGGCCAGCCGCCCTATCTTTCCCAGAAAAGAAAAACAGAAGGTGGAGAGTCCTCCGTCCGATCATGATTCAATCCCTGGAGAGTCCCTACCTCCGCTCCACCAGAAGATGCTCGAGGCCCGCAATCGAGAGGAACTCCTGGATCAGAGATTCCAGGAGATGAACCGATGGATCGAAGAGCTTCGCCGCACTCCCACTGCTTACGGTGAGGACATCTGCACTAACCCTCCTTTCTCTCAAATGATCATGCAGGAACCAATCCCGTCGAACTTCAAGCTCCCCCAATTCGAGAGCTACGATGGGACCTCGGACTCGGTCGACCACCTGGAGCCTTCCGGACCATGATGCTGCTCCATGGCGTGCCAGACGCCATCTTATGTCGAGCTTTCCCGTCTACCTTGAAGAAAGCAGCAAGGAATTGGTACTCAGCACTGAAGTTGGGTACAATCTTCTCCTTTGACCAGATGAGTCACCAGTTCGTGGCTCATTTCGTTAGCAGCCGATGTCTCCGATAAGGTTCGGAGTCCCTCATCAACATCAAGCAAAAGGAGAGAGAATCCATCCGAGCTTACGTCAACTGCTTCAACACCGCCACCCTAGAGGTCCAGAACCTGGACCAATCTATTGCAATGGCCGCCTTAAAGAGCGGCCTTCAAAAGAATGACCTCCTCTTCTTCCTAGAAAAGAAGTATCCCAGAGATTTTGCCGATCTACTGGCTCGGGCCAAAGGATATGCCCGAGCGAAGAAAGCCTTCAAGCTGAAGGATGAGGAAGCTGTGAAGGAGCGGCAGGCGGACGACTCCAGCAAACCCGCAGTTGAAAGAGGGCCGAGTGAAGCTCGACCACGTTCTCAGACTCCTCCCGGGCACAAGCGTGCCCAGACTCCTCCCCGAGCACACAGGCAGAGAAGCCCAGACCGCAGGGTTCGGTGGGGCTCTCCCCCAGGAAGATTCCACAGCTATGCCCCCCTCAACGCATCAAAAACCCAGATGCTGATGGAGGTCAGGGAGCAGCTCCCAAGGCCAAAAAGGATGCGCACACACCCCGAAAAGCACAATCCTAACAAGTTCTGCCTCTACCATCGAGACCACGGCCACGATACAGAGGAATGCATTCAACTTCGAGACGAGATCGAGGAGCTCATCAGAAGAGGTCGGCTCGATAGGTTCATTCGATGTCGGTCTAAGGGTAGAGAGGATCGACCAAGGGCTCTGCCACAACCTGAGCCGCCGAGGAGAAAAGAGTAGCCTGGAGATCGGCCTCCAATTGGGATCATCAACTCCATCTCTAGAGGACCTCAACGGGGAGCAGACCTTCTACGACCATGAGATTTGAAAAACCTGTAAATGTATTACTAACGATTTTGCTTTAAATCAAGATTCCTTTCAGATTTGCATATCTTTCCCTTTTGGCATGGACCCGTAACGATAGGAGATAACCCCTTCAGACAATGAAAATAAAGCTTTGTTAGGAACAGGAGGAGAACCTTGTTCTAACATGGGCAAAGTTGAAAGTCTGGTTATTTTAAGACCGAACGAGGGGAGAGGCCCATATAACGGCCCTTATATGCCCCCACGGCCATGTTAAGAACAGGAGGAGAATCTTGTCCTAACATGGGCAAAGTTGAAAGTCCGGTTATTTTAAGACCGGACGGGGGGAGAGGCCCATATAACGGCCCTTATGTGCCCCCACAGCCCTGTTAGAGACAGAAGGAGAACCTCATCCTAACATGAGCAAAGTCGAAGGCCCGATTACTTTTAGACCGAATGGGGGGAGAGGCCCTACAACGCCCTTATGTGCCCCCACAGTCCTGTTAGGGACAGGAGGAGAACCTCGCCCTAACATGAGCAAAGTCGAAGGCCCAGTTCTCCCAAGATCGGATGGGAGGAGAGGCCCTACAATGCCCTTATGTGCCCCCACAGCCCTGTTAGGGACATGAGGAGAACCTTGCCCTAACATGAGCAAAGTCGAAGGCTCGATTCTCCTTAGACCGGATGGGGGGAGAGGCCCTGCAACGCCCATATGTGCCCCCACAGCCCTATTAGGGATAGGAGGAGAACCTCGTCCTAACATGAGTAAAGTTGAAGGCCCGATTCTTCTTAGACCGGATGGGGGAAGAGGTCCTGCAATGCCCATATGTGCCCCCACAGCCCTGTTAGGGACAAGAGGAGAACCTCGCCCTAACATGAGCAAAGTCGAAGGCCCGGTTACTTTTAGATCGGATGTGGGGAGAGGCCCTGCAACGCCCATATGTGCCCCCACTGCCCTGTTAGGAATAGAAGGAGAACCTCGTCCTAACCTGAGCTGAAATCGACTACATCAGGGATAGGAGGAGAACCTCATCTTGACGCCAACTAAGATCCGGTCATTCAAGATCTGATAAGAAAAAAGAGAACCTTCTCGACGGCCCCTCTACGCTCCCGTGACCCCGTAAAAAGTTGGAGAGAACCCTTACTTAAAAAGAGGAGGGAGTGCGAAGGAAAAGCGACGGTCTACACCAGTGAAAAATGGAAGCTAAACTATACCAAAGATACAAAGGACCTCGTCTCAATGAAGAAGGAGACCCCCCATTAAAAACCCTCAGTCTTTGAGAGGAAACTCAACACAGGCCGAGGACAAATCGACTTCCTTAGGGCAACTCAAACGGCCAAAAAAAAAAAAGAGAAGAAGGAGAAAGAGAAAGATAGATCTACGGTCATGAACGAAAAGGCAAATCAATATGACAACGGCTAGGAACCTTCAAATGATGTCGACGTCGAACAAATCAAAAGACAAAAAAAATTTGGTAACGATGACCTAATACAAAAATGAACAAGGAACCTTCGGACAACATCGACATCGAACGAGACAAAAAATGAAAGAAGTCCGATGGACGACAATTCAACACAATGCACGGACAAGGTAACAAAAAATCTCCTTTTTGTTTCGTTAACAAGGTATATGTTACAGAGCCCAGAAGGCCCAAAAAAAAGAAAAATGACAAGAACAGAAAAAGAGGACACATAGAAGGATGGAAGGCAAAAAGAGCCCTAAGGGGGCCCGACTTCTTTCGACTTCGAACTTTCGGCTTCGACCCTCATCAGGGAGTGCCTTAAGCTTTCGACTTCTTCTTTCAATTCTTTCTCCCTTATTAGTATCTCCAGATACATCCGACGAGATCGTTGGCTTTCGTTCTCCACCTCTCGGAGCCTTTTTCTCAGGATCTCGAACTCTGCCTCTGCATCCTTGACTGCTTGCTGCTCGTATACCGGCTGGATCTTCAACTGCTGCAGCTCGATCCTTCCCTCCCCAAGGGTGATGGATAGCTCTTCTATGGTTCCTCTCAGGGGTTGGAGTTCGTCGGGGTCCCGAACAGGGATGAACTGGGCTCCTTCAGATAACTGCCTTTGAAGGTGGGCAACCTCATCGGTCGCCATCCTGAGCTTCCTCCTGTAGTCGTCCACCTGCTTGCACCAGCCGGTCTGGTATGCATTGTAGTTCACCTCGGTGTCCTGGAGCTGTTGCTGAAGGTCGGAGAACTTCTTTGACCATTCTCGATTGTGGTCGGCCCGAGTCGAAAGCCAGGATGAGCTTCCTTCCAGCTGGCCGATCTTCTCCTGTGCAGCCGACAGCTCCACTCCAAGAGAGCTGATCTTGGAAGCCTGAGCCCAAGATCGATCGCTGGCACGCTTCTTATGTTCCTCGAGCTCCTTCTCAAAGTTCGCCTTCCTCCGACTGTAATCCATGATTTCTTTCACGTGGAGGTTCTGAAAGTAGGTGGCCTCTGCAGTGGCCTCTGAGTGGCTCTCCCTCAGCCTGCGAAGTTCATCCTCTATCTTCCTCGACTTTTTTGTTAAATGACGGACTTTCTTCCTCAGATGTCGGATCGTGGACCTCAGTGAAACTCTTTGTGGCAAGGGAAGCGCTTCAGCAGGACACTACCATCGGGAGACAAAAGCGTCAAGGCGCGGCTCATTGCAGAAAGAAAAAAGAAAAGAGAAGAGAAGTTTCCCATAAGGAGGAGCCCAATTTTATTGATTGAACGTCTCTTAAAAATAAAAAGAAAAAGAAAAATCACAGTGAAAGAAAAATACAAAGTCAGAGGTCTCAGACCTCCGAAGCAGGAGTTGGGGAGCCCGGTGTTCTTGGAAGGGGGGCTGCGGTGGCAGTGGTAGTAGGAGAGGGCCCGGCTTCATCTTCAGACGCCTCATCCAAGAAGTTGAAGTCGAGCTTGAGAAATTTTTTGACCATCTTCTCTTGGCAGAGCTCGAATCCTTTGATGAATGCATCTTAGCCGAACTTGACGTTCAGGTCCCTCATTTCAACAGAGGCCTTGAACTCCTCCATCGCTTGGCCCCTAGCCTCTGAGATCAGAACCAGAATCTGCTCCGTCAAATTTGTGACCTCGACCTCCACCTTCCTCACCATCTCCTCCGAGGCCTGCTTTTCTTTCTCAAGTGCCTCTTGGAGGTTGGCTACCTCGGCAACCTTTTCTTTGAGACGGGCGGCCTTGGCCCGGTGACCTTTCTCTGCCTGGATAGCATCCCTCCTCGCCTTGTTCATCGCCTCGATGTTGGCGAGGAGCTGGTGCCCGATCTGCAAGGGCGGCCAGAAGGTCAGAATGAAAGCTGAGAAGTTAATTGAATGAAGGAGCGAGGGGAAGGAGGAAAGTGAATCTGCTTACCTCGAGAAAGGACCCCAGAGAGTCCCAAACCCGCTGTTCAGGATCGGTGTGAACGATCCTCTGGACGACTTTGGGCAGGATGCACCCGTCGACCAGTCGCTTTATCAGGTCCCTATCATTAAAGAGATTCTCCATCGGCTCTTCCTCAGAGCCGTGAGATTCTTCGATGGCAGCTTGGCGGCCGTTGACCCTGCGGGCCATCATTTTCTTTCTCCTCCCCCTCTCAACCCCTGGCACCTCCTCAGAGTGGGCCCCCGAAGTGGGAACCTCGGTGGGAGAACTCCTCGAAGAGGCTCGGAGAACTGGAGGCTCGGTGTCTGAAGGAACATCGATAGTGAGGGCCACCTGGGTAGGCGTGGCCGAGCTCGTCTCCTCCGTTCTGGCCTTCTTTGCCGACCTGAAGGCCGCAGTGCCTTTTCTTTTGTGAACCTTGAGGCTCCTGGCAAGCATCTGTGCTGCTTCGGCGTCCATTCTTAAAAAAAAAAAAGAAGAAGAAAGAAAAAAAAGAGAGAAAAAGAGATCAGCAACGGAGTGAAAAAAGGAAGAGGTGACGTATGGTTAAAAAAAAAAGGAGAGAGAAGAAGAAAAGAAGAAGAAAAGAAGAAGAAAAGAAAAGATGGAATACTCACAGGATACAGGGGACTCAAGCCGATGTTGAACAGAAATTGCTCCTTCAGAAGGTTGGGAAGAGAAGGAGTTGGATAACTAAGAAGTTTTCGGACGGCTTGAAGGTCGTCCTCCCCCAGGCTGGGAGCCCGACGGACGGAGTCCCTCAGAGAGCCCCAAGGGGGCAATCCCAGCTTTAAGGTTGGACATTGGACGTAGAGGTACTTCTCCTTTCAGTTATGGATAGAAGAGGGAGCACCTTTCAGCAACCCCTTCTTGCCGAACTGGGGGGAGAAGTATCACTAGTTCTTTGTCGAGGGGTGGTGCTTGAAGGTGTAAAAATACCTAAACAAAGGAAGAGATGGGTGAACTTCGACTATGTGGCAAAGGGAGAGGAACCCTATCAAAAATCTAAAGGAGTTCGGTGTGACTGAAGCTAAAGAAATGTCTAGAAAATGGAAAAGAGCGACGACGAAGGACGAAAGTGGGAGCCAGAGCCCAGCACGGAAGGCCTCCTGGTATGGACAGAAATGGCCAGGTGGGGGGGTGCTAGCCCGGTCGGCGGGACCAGGAAGATCCAGATCGTACTCCGAAGGAACTCGATACTGAACCCTTATCAGTAGAAGTTCGTTCGGAGTCAGAGAATAGGGAATGGCGTCCGACGCAAAAATCGGACGAGGCCCAGCCCTAGATATGGGTTCATCTACAGTATGAGGGTTCTGAGGGACTGAGGCAGACGAACTCTTGGAACCGCTAGAGGCAGAGGTGCCAGAAGATATTTCAAGCAAAAATCCTAAAAATCCCAAAAAAATTGGGAGAAATAAGAGACAAAAGGTCCGTGGGGAACCAGACAGGTGGAATGCGGTAGAAGAAAAATGAAGAAGAAGGAACACCTAAATGATGAGAGAAGGAACGAAAGTTCTGAAACTAACCTAAGCTGCTCTAAAGGATGCAGAGATGCAGGGACAGGGATGACTCGAAGAACACCTAGGGCCAAAACGGATGCCGAGGAAGGTCAGAGCTCTCAGAAAGAAGACGGGCACCAATAGGACTTTCAGGCAGAATGAAACTCCCAGAGGAAGAAGGGCGGGTTTAAATAGACCCTGGGATCCAGCGCTATAATGATCACGGATCTCCCCAGGCCGACCCATGTTCGCCACGTGTTCCACTCGCCACAGCAGGCGACTAAAAGCGGCTGACAGCTGGCAAGGCCATTATTGCGCCGTACCTAGAGCAACGCTCCAGCAAAAATTTTGAAAAGTCTCTTCGGATCATCTCGATTTGAAAAGACTCCGGCATGCGCGCATTAAATGCCAGGATATCTGAGGGCGGTCGCACGCAGAATTCAAGGGGGCAACTTCGGTTGTAAAAATTTTTCTATACTTTCTTCATTCGAAACTCGAACTCGAAAGTAGGGGGACTGGTGTTGGGTATAAAATACCCCCCCAATTGAAGTTCATACCAGGAGTGACCCTCCCGGGACTGTGCCGACGTCCAACCTTGGGCGACATCTTTTCGAACCTCTCCGACGATCGAGCTTCCGCAATATTCCCAAGTTCTGCCGATGGATAAACTCCCATAGCTTCTTCCACAAGTGTCGATCGGGTTCCCCCGACGGACGAACTCCTGCCGCATCTCCCGGGCTTCTCCAGCGATAAGCTTCTTCGATTGTCCATCAGGCTACTCCAAGTGCTCTCTGGATTCTACCATCGGTCGATCTCCTACAAGGGTCAACCATTCTCCGGACCCCTTCTGGATCTTTACCGACAGGATTCGATTTACTCCAATCTGAATTTCTTCCAGAACTACGTCAGTTCGTCAGTGGCCGAACTTTTCCAATAGCAGATCTCCACGATGGACGGGCTCCATCCAAGTTTCTACGATGGTCGACCGCCTTCTGGGTTTTATCCGGGCTCCTACGGGAGCCGGACTTCTTCCCTGAACTCCTACTACAGGTAGACTTCGTCCGAGCTCCTACGAAAGCCGGACTTCAGCCCTGAGCTCCCATTATAGGTAGACCTCATCCGAATTCTTACAAGGGCCAGACTCTGAGCCCCCACCACAAGCGATCTACACCGAGCTTCTGCTTCAAGCGATCTACTCCGAGCTTCTACTATAAGCGATCTACTCCGTGCTACTACTACAAGCGGTCTACTTCAAATTTCTACTATGAGCGGTCTGCGTCGGATTTCTATTGTAAGCCTCCACTCGAGCTTCCCTTGTGAATGAATTCCTTCTGAACTTCTATTGCAGGCAGGCTTTGATCGAGCTTCCTCAACAAATGATCCCCATCCAGACTTCTACGGGAACCAGACTCTGACTGAACTTCTATAGCGGACAGATTTCGGACGAACTCCTACGACGCACGGGCTCCAGCAGCCGAACCCCTCCAGCGGGTGAACCTCTCTAGCGCCATCTGACATCCACTGTCGGTCGACCTTCTGTCAGATTCTGCGTGAAACTAAACTTCATCCACAGAAAGCCCCTGACCGAGCTTCTATAGCAGATGACCTTCGTCTGCAGTACTAGCGCCCAAGGCACCCAACGGTAGAAAGCTCGCCAGTAACATCCGAGCTCCTCTCAGATGGAGAGCTATCCCTCTCCACCAGACATCCCAACCGAGCTTCGACCGACAGGCCCGGACTCCCTGGCAGACCACAGTAATGGCCGCGACTCTGCTCTACTTCCTATAATGGATCCCACGCGGCTCCATCATGCTCTGGCAAGTCACGACAACGGACATCACTCCACTCTCCACAACAGGTTCTACGTGGCAGGCCACGGCGATGGCCACGACTCCACTCCACTACTCTCCGTAACAAACTCCTCATGGCCCCGAACGGCCCACTACTGAGTGGTTACAGACGTCGCTGTCAATTTGTTATGCCCCCCCGCCTATAAAAAGGAGGACCCCCAGATATGTTATTCTCTAAGCTCTAATCTCTATCTAAAAACTCTGCTAAAATTTTTGTTCGAGCACTCCATTCTTGTTGAGGCAGAGAACTGACTTGAGCGTCGGAGGGTCTTGTCGGAGCATCCCCAACTCCGGTTTAGACTTCCTTTGCAGGTCCCAGCGGCGACCGCGACTCCCTCGACTCCAGCTTCTCCGACGCTGGTGGATTTTTGCATCAACAAGGATTTTGTCAGATTCTTCAAATAAATTATTTTCAGTTTTGATTCTTAAGATATTTGGTATAGTATTGATCTTTGTAGAAAAGTCATCAATCTAATTGGATATAGCATCGATCTTTATGGAAAAGTTACCAATCTTTACTAATGAATATTAGAATGATCTCAATCAACTTCAGATTCCTTTAGAAGGCTATCAGTCTAAGTTTCTTTAAGGTTGAGGGAATGATCCATACAGTTTTGTTGTTTCTCAAACTTATCTAGATGTTCAGAGATTTTATCAAGAAGAGTTTTTGCTTAAGAGATTTGATCAAGATTATTGGTAGAAACCTTAATTGAACCGTATTTCTTTCTTTTTGAACCTGAGTTGTCTTGTAAATAAGTTCATCTTTAAAACTTCTACAAATTTTTCATGATTCAACCATCTTTTTAATCATAGTTTCTTGTATTATAGAACTAGCTTTCTCAAGACTTTTGATATAATATTTATCAAACCAATCAAAGAAGAAAATATGTCTCTCTTTAGTCCTCATCTGACTAAATCATATTTCTCTTATAAAATCTCTTTTTCTTTTATTGTAAGTATCAAAGAACCATTCTTTTTATTTTTGTTTTCTTTAGAATCAAAGTCTTCTCTTAGTAGTTCTTTGTTTATTGGAAATTCAGCTATTTCTATGATGTTAGAGTCAATATAAGAGCCATATGAAGTTTAAAACTAATCTAGCTAATATTTTTATTTAAATTTTTATATATCCATTTAAATCATATAAAATATCTATAATAGGTTCTATCTTATAATTATTTGGACTATTTTCTAATTCTCTCAAAGTTATCGAAGGTTTATTTGAAGATATAGCTTGAATATAGGTAGGTTTTCGAAGTCTAGTATTTTTCAAGTTAGATGGTGAGATTTTCCTCGATGAGGTTTTTTTGGGCTTGAAGAGTTTCTTTATCTCATGATCTTTAAGTCTAGGTTCTATTCTTTAAAGATTCTGGAGATAATGATCAACTGACTCTTCTTCATTTTCTCCATCAATTTCTTCAAGTACTTCTGGAGAGAATATTTCTCTATTAATTTCTTCTGGATAGAATTCATCTTTTATTTTTCAGAGTAGATGGATTCTATATCATCTTCTATCTCTTGTTCCCAATCCTCTACATCAAAGGCTTCAAGATCTTCATCCACTTTACTATATTGAAAGAATCAGCTACCTATTATCTAAATGTATGCTAAATATGTCTAACTAGTCTACCTATTTTATATCTATTTCTATTACCTAAAGAATCAAATTAGATTTTAACTAAATTTTATAAAATATACATTTATACTACTAATTAACTCCTCAATAGTCACTAGTTTTTTATTCATTTTGCTTATTAGAGATAGTTTACAATCATAGAAAAGTTATTTTTAGTATAAGTAAGATACATAATAAAATCAATTTTCAAAAATTCGATAAGAGATCTAAAGATACCAGCCATAGGAATGACACAAACAGTCAATATGACTTACTATCCTTTTCATGCCTTTCTTCACAGCTAACACGAAAATTACTGTGCGGACCAAATGACGACTGCAAGATGGCTAAGGTAAGAATCGTCAGATCCCCTCCCTGGCATGACTTGGCTCTGATACCAATTTTGACCCAGGCCAATGCACGTATACATGGAAGCAACAGTGTGTATGTATGTGGGTCGGAGCCATAGCCACAGATGTATGATATTTCATAAGTCCTAACGGACTCTCCTAATGTAGATCAGGAACCCCAATAACTATGAGGTGAAAGTATCACAGTGCCCAGCAGTAGATTATCATATTAGTGTAACACAACAGTAAATGCTACATACATACATGTAGAAGCAGTAAATGGATAGGCTACGTACATATATGTAAAAATAGTAGATGGATAGATGAACTATGAAATATACGATACTGCCTGCATACACTGTATAACAAATAGCCCGAAACTCAGGAGTGTAAAAGCAAAATGGATGATGATTCAGGAGTTAAGGAGGTCAAATATACAGACAATACCTAACTATAGAAAACAAAAGTAGATAACAAACAGATAGGCATACAGAACTCAGACACACGATGAACAGACCAATAAAAATCTAAACTAAGGCACAAGCTAATAATGGAAGGCTAAGACGAACTAAAGTACAAGCTAAGCTAATATAAGAAAATATAAACTGAAATTAAACTAACGAAAAGGTAATAAGAACACAAGCTAAGATATAAGCTAGTAACTAAATTCAAACTAGAGAACACAAGTTAATGAACTAAATTTTTGAATGACTAAAATAATTAAAGCTAAAACTATCCAGCATAAAATAAATAGACCAGGCTGAAATCTATGAAGGATTAAAACTATAAGTAAACTAACAAAGCTAATAAACATAAATGCAATAGATAAACTACTGAGTAAATAATTAAGCTATAATAATGGCCAATTAACAAATAGAACTTAAAAAGGTAAACTAACTATAGTAAGTAAAACTAATAGAATGAACTTAAATAAGTAAGAGCATAATGAACCAAAACAAAAAAGACTACTAACAGAAAGAAATGAAACTTAACTAAAGATAAACATCCGTGAAATAAGTAGAACTAAAATAGGAATGAAGCAAAATGAACAAAACTTAAATAAGAGCAAGTGAATATAAATGCCATAAAATAAAACTAAAACAAAATAAAATAAACTTGCTTAATATAAAGTAAAAGAAATAAAAAAGAGCTTAAAAGTAAATAATGTTAACTAATTCGATAGCATATAATCACTTCGTTGTTTACTTCGCGATTGCATGATAGATTGTACTATATTTTTAGTACAATCTTATAATATGTTACAGGTGGTATTTGGATTGTTTATCTTGATTGATCCATTGTTTATTTCATAATCTTTACCAACTTTATGGTTGTTTACCCTTAAGAGATTGATCTGTTGTTTATTTCATAGCCTTGATAGCATTCGGATGGTTTATCGTCATGCTACAATAACTGCTATAGTGCACAACAGTACTGCACAGTATTTCTGCTACTATAATGTACAATGTATATGCTATAGTAATTAGCTACAGTACTATAAACAATAATAAACAATAATATAAATAAGCTTAAAATGTAAAGAAAGCTTAAAATATAATTAAAAATAATAATATGTAAAAAAAATAAACTTTATTTACAAAAGCACACTTACATAGGATCTGATGAAATTGAAATACGTACCATACAAGCTTTATGTATACTAATCAAGCTAAAGCAAACTTAAATACAAACTACAAATGCTAATATATGCTAATACATAAGTAAACACATAAGTAAACATACTTATTTACAAACTCATATGGATTAACGGAGCTAAATAGCAGAGAAACAAAAGTTTCTATGGAAGAAGAGTAGAATGGAATATTATAATGAGAAAATGAAGGAGAAGATGATGAAAGGGAATATTTTAATGGAGAGTTGGTGGAAACATTATAGTGTGGTGGAATAAACAAAGGAGAGAAATGGAGATGATGCTTAGTTTATGTGGATGAAACAAAGGGAGATGAGAGGAGAAGAATTTTTTAATGGTAAGTGGAGGAGATGGTGTTGTCTGGTGGAAGAAGTAGAGAATGGGTCACATGGAGCTGTCTACGATGAGGGAAGTAGATGGAGAAGGATTAAGAGAAAGAAGAGGAGTTTTATGGAGAAGACGAGCGGAAGAAGGAGATTAGAGGGGTTTTAGAAGGAAGAAGATAAGAGAAGAGGAAGGGAGAAAAGAAAGAAAGAAAGAGGGACTCTGCTACTCAGAATCGAACCCCTCTCTCGACTTGTCTCCCATGCTTGATTGATGCCCTGAACGAATGCCTTCCCCTTCTTTTATAGGCGAGGGAAGGGACTATGCGGACTTCAATCAGTTTGGAGTCTGACAGACTTCACTTGGTTTGAAATCCGAAAGCTTGTAGAAGTGAGAACCAAAGTTGAAACTTAATTGGTTTTCAGTCTGATTTCCTATAGCATCTTGTTTTCTTTGTATAGTATCAGGAATCTTCCTGTAGATGGATAGTAGTAATGTCAGGAATCTTCCTATAGCTTGCTTGTCATCTTTGGATCCTGATATAGATCAATTTTTGAAGATGAACCTTTTCTGAGAATTAAACCGGCTTCAAGAATAGTAGTTGTTTTTCAGAAAATGGTGGTAGTCGTCTGGTTGTCAAAGTGGCTGATAGAAGAGCCACTGAGTTGTACCTACAAAAATTTTTTTCTACCAAAATTTTGATAGAAGGATTACTAAAAGAATTTTTTTTTTTACAAAACTCAACCTTCTGAATGAGGTTGGTTTAGGACCAGAGAAGATTGTCTTGCTCAACTTTCTGAACTATAATATAAATGGATGTCTATTTGCCTGCAGTTGTCTCTAAATTCTTCTTCAATTTTTAGGCATGCATGATATGACACCTTCTTTAAATAGTTTATGGCTTTGAATTTTTTCAGGATAATTTTTTAAGTTGAGAAGAATACACCATTATGAATATGAATTTTCTCTACATAGAAGATCTTGGAGGTCTTCTTGAATTGGTATTCTTGTTGGAAGATTAGTAGTCACCCAAATTCGCCCATCAGTCCAGCATTTTTATTGTTGCAATTTTTTGGTTGCCCAGTAGACTTTTAAATATGATATTACTTCATAAATTTTGAGATCAAAATCTTTGGCAGATTTTTCTTTTTCTTTTATCATTCTTGGCCAAAATCCTACTTGATTATCCACATCCTCAAGAGTAGTGATATTGTAGATTTGAAAGAGATACTCCATGCCTCCTATCTTCTTATCTTCTATACCACTGTATATTTTTGCTTCAAGATATTCTCAATTTTTTTTCCACATCTCTTAGTATAGTGGCAATAATGGAAAGAGACATATCATATGGCATGGCACAATCTATTGAGATCAACTTCACAAATTCTTTATATAAAGCTCTCACTTCTTCTGGTCTGGTAAGTATATTGATTAGGGATAGAAAGAGCTTAGGATAGATCTAATTGTTTAAGAATAGCTGTACTTCTTCAAGGAGCTTCTTTGATTCATCAGGTTGAGTTGCTTTTTGATAGATATCTTCTTGGAGTTCTGAGTTTAAAATTTTTTGTGCCTTTTTTCAATAATCAAATCTTTTGAACTTAATCATTATTGGTATCTCTGGTATTTCACAGAGATTATAGAGAGAGATGAGTCAGAGGTAGGTTGTGTTACTTGTCTTCCAACTTTATAAATGTATTATTTGATAGCCTTCAAAGAATGTTCCTTTTCTGCTAAGTGGTTGGTTAGACTGGTCATATGATGGAGAAACTCCTTTTCAGATCAGAATAGATGAGCATCCCATACTTTATAAATTATAGAATATATTTTTTGAAGAAGATCAAAATGGAAGAATTCCACAGCTTTTAGATTTTTACTCAGTTCATCATATAAAGAGGCTTTTTCCTTTTTCTTCTTTTTTGAGTCCTTGAAAAATAAAGATGTGAGTATATCAAGAGAATTAAGGACTAACTCTAGAAAAATTTTTGGTCTTTCGATGTTGACAGCGTCCTTATTCTTGTAATTCAGAGGAATTTATAAAAGTGACTTGATAATAAGTTTTATGATAACGTTCAAAGGATTCTTTTGATTCTGGGCAAACATCATTATAAATAGTTCTAATAAAATTTTACCCCCATATTTAAAGTATGCTCTCGATTGAAATAGTTTTATCAAAGTTAGAGAGATATGTTTAAGCATAATACTTTTTCTTAGGCCAATATAGATTTTATAATCTTTCTTAACGAATCCTGGAAATTAGATTTTCAATATACTGAGATTTATAAAGGATTCAGGTGATAGTTCAGTTATAATTTTATTTTGTTTTCTTAGGAAGTAGACTAGGATTTTGTAGTTTTGGAAAGATTTTATCTTGTTTAAGGAGGCCTTAAGATCCTAAGGGTATATGTAAAATCTCTCAATCTAATTCTGTTGATCTCCTAAGGTTTTCAGAGAATCGATTAAATCAGCTATTATTGAATATTTTTCTAAATTTTTTGCTATCATTTAAGGGTTAGATATTTTCTTAAATATTCTGTAGTATTATTTGTTAACAGTCTAGTGGTGCTTATTTATTAGGTTTAATATAGTCTCAATAGATTTTTTGCTTTTTTCTTCTTAGAAATCTTTCGAGCTCTCTTATCAAACTTCTTTTTGGATTTTTTATATTTTTTTATATATAGTTTATTTATTTGAAATACAAATTGATAACAGAAGTCTTCTAAGTTACAGAGATCATTTATCTTTTCTCTACTATGTAACTTTGTAAATTGATCCCTGATCCTCGAGTTGTTATTCAATTCAGATTTATCAAGTAAAAATATTCTATCTAACTTACTTATATTACTTACATATCTTAATCTAACTTTATCCTTCTTTAAGAATAAAGAAGCTATTTCTAAATTAATTTTTAAACCTAAAGATGGTAATTTTAAAGAAAATCTTAATATAACAGAGTAAGTATCTCTATACTATCTAAACTCAACTAAACAATTACTCCTAAGTCTACTTAACTTAGTATAATGTCTACATATAACTTATCTATAATGTTTAAAGGATAATCTAAAGGATTGTTACCTTTAGAGTTTTTCTGAATAATATTCTCAATTTTTGAGTTAGTGGAAGGAGTTTTTCATCAACCTTTCAATTGCCTTAACAAGTAATTTATCATTGTCTTAGCAATTAAAATTTGTAAATAACATGGATTTTACAGACTTTCAAGGGTATTGTTGGGTATAAAATACCCACAGCCAGAACCCACGGCGGAACCGCCATCAGCAAGTGCAGCTCCGCCCGGACTCCTACGGGAGCCGGGCTCCACCGCCATCAGCAAGTGCAGCTCCGCCCGGACTCCTACGGGAGCCGGGCTCCACCGCCATCAGCAAGTGCAGCTCCGTCCGGACTCCTACGGGAGCCGGGCTTCACCGCCATCAGCAAGTGCAGCTCCGCCCGGACTCCTACGGGAGCCGGGCTCCACTGTCGACATCAGCGCAGCTCCGCCCGGACTCCCACGGGAGTCGGGCTCCGCTCTCAGTATCAACGGCTGGTAAGCTCAATCCGGACTCCTATCAGAGCCGGATTTCACCCTTAACTTTGTTTGCAGTGCAGCTCCGCCCGGACTCCTACGGGAGCCGGGCTCCACCGCCATCAGCAAGTGCGGCTCCGCCCGGACTCCTACGGGAGCCGAGCTCCACTGTCGACATCAGCGCAGCTCCGCCCGGACTCCCATGGGAGCCGGGCTCCGCTCTCGGTATCAACTGCTGCTCCGCCAGGACTCCTACAAAAACCGGGCTCCGGCCGTTACCGAGCTCCAATCGACAGATCCACGCCTCCTGACAGGCCCCCAAAACGGCCACGACCCTACTCCACTTTCTGTGGTGGATTCCGTGCGGTACCATCATTCCCTGACAAGCCGCAGTAGCCATAGCCGCCCTGCTCCACTTCCTGTGGCGGACTCCGTGCAGCTCCACTATCCCCTGGCAGGCCACAGTGACGGCCACGAACCTGCTCCACCTCCTGCGATGGATACCATGCGATTCTCCTGACGACGGACGCTGCTCCACCCCTCATAACAGATTCCACGTGGCGAGTCGAGGTGATGCCCACGTATCTGCTCCATTATATTTCGCAATCAATTCCCCTGACCATGGGCGGCCCACTACCAGGCGGTTACAAACGTCGCCATCAGTCCGTTGCCTCCCCCGCCTATAAAAGGGGGACTCAGATACGTTATTCTTTAAGCTCTTTTGCCTTATCCCAAAACTCTGCTAAACTCTCCATTCGAGCACTCCATTCTTGTTGAGGCAGAGAACTGACTTGAGCGTCGGAGGGTCTTGCCGGAGCAACCCCACCTCCGGTTTAGACTTCCCTTGCAGGTCCCGGCGGCGACCGCGGCTTCCTCAACTCCAGCTTCTCCGGCGCAGGCAGATTTTTGCACCAACAGGATTGGCGCTAGAGGAAGGGGCTGTGTCTTCGCAGCACCCTTATTCTTGAAGGAGCGCTCAACGGAGCCGCCTCCGGCCATCTCTCCGTCATCTACTCCTAATCCTCCCCCGCGAGATCGACACCCGATGCCTCCGCGCAGGGCGTCCACCCGGCGGTCCACGACCTCCGCAGCCAGATCTCAGGCTCCGGCCTCCCCTCCCGTTTCTCAACCAGCTCCTCCTCCCCCTCCGGTGATGGCGGTCGGCGTGGAGCAGTTTGACTTGCTGGCGCAGCAGGTCAAAGGCCTCGTCGAGGCCGTACAGGCAATGCAGCAGCAGCCGCCGCAGGTGTCGGCGCATCCGGAAGGGGCATCTCCGGAATGCCAGAACCCGACGGTGGGGCGGGCCACCTGGGCAAGCCACCCCGTCCTTCTCGGGAAGGCAAATCCGAGGGTAGAGAGCCCTCAATCGGACCACGACTCCACCCCTGGGATATCCCAGCCCCCGTTCTGCCAAAGGACCCTCGAGACTCGAAGTCGAGAGGATTTCCTGGACCGGAGGCTCCAGGAGATGAACCGACGGATCGAAGAACTCCGCCATGCGCCTCCCGCTTATGGTGAGGATATCTGCACTGACCCTCCCTTCTCCCAAATGATTATGCAGGAACCGATCCCGCCGAATTTCAAGCTTCCTCAGTTCGAAAGCTACGACGGGACGTCGGACCCGGTCGATCATCTGGAGGCCTTTCGAACGATGATGCTGCTCCACGGTGCTCCTGACGCCATCTTGTGCTGGGCTTTCCCGTCTACCTTGAAGGGAGCAGCAAGAAACTGGTACTCAGCTCTGAAGCCGGGTACCATATTCTCCTTTGATCAAATGAGCCACCAATTCGTGGCCCATTTTGTCAGCAGCCGACGTCCCCGAAAAGGTTCGGAGTCCCTCATCAACATCAAGCAGAGGGAAGGGGAGTCCATACGGGCCTACGTCAACCGCTTCAACATCGCGGCGTTGGAGGTCCGGAACTTGGACCAGTCGGTTGCCATGGCCGCCCTGAAAGGTGGCCTTCAGAAGAATGATCTCTTATACTCCCTGGAGAAGAAGTACCCCAGGGATTTCGCTGATCTGCTGGCTCGGGCTGAAGGATACACCTGAGCGGAAGAGGCCTTCAAAATGAAGGATGAAGAGACTGCGAGGGAGCGCCAGGCGGGAAATTCTGGTAAGCTCGCAGTTGAGAAGAGGCCAAAGGAAGCCCGGCCTCGCTCCCGATCCCCTCCTGGGCATAAGCGCGCCCATACTCCCTCCCGGGCACGCAGGCAGAGGAGCCCGGACAACAGGTTTCGGCGGGGTTCCCCGCCAGGGAAGTTCCGCAACTACGCCCCCCTCAACGCCTCGAAGGCCCAGGTGCTGATGGAGGTCAGAGAGCTGCTTCCTAGGCCGGAGAGGATGCGCACGCACCCCGGGAAGTGCAACCCCAACAAGTTCTGCTTCTACCACCGCGACCACGGCCACGACACCGAAGAATGCATCCAGCTCCAGGACGAGATCGAGGAGCTCATCCGGCGAGGTCGGCTCGACAGATTCATCCGTCGTCGGCCTGAGGGTAGAGGAGACCGGCCAAGAGCCCTCCCGCCGCCCGAACCGCAGAAAAGGGAGGAGCAGCCCGGGGACCGGCCTCCTATCGGGACCATCGACTCCATCGCCGGAGGGCCTCAAGGGGGAGCGGGAGAACTGTAAATGTATTGCTTACTATTTCATTTTGAATCTACTTTTCTTTCTAGCTAACGCGCTCCTCCTACTTAACGCGGATGTATTATGACTGGATATGACCCCTCCAAAAACAACGGCCATGTCGGGAACAGGAGGAGAACCTCGTCCTGACATGAGCAAAGTTAAAGGCCCGGTTCTTTTAGACCGGATGGGGAGAGAGGCCCTACAACGCCCTAATGTGCCCCCACAGCCATGTCAGGAACAGGAGGAGAACCTCGTCCTGACATGAGCAAAGTCAAAGGCCCGGTTCTTTTAGACCGGATGGGGGGAGAGGCCTTACAACGCCCTAATGTGCCCCCACAGCCCTGTTAGGGATAGGAGGAGAACCTCGCCCTAACTTGAGCAAAGTCGAAGGCCCGGTTCCTTTAGACCGGATGGGGGGAGAGGCCTTACAACGCCCTGATGTGCCCCCACAGCCCTGTTAGGGACAGGAGGAGAACCTCACCCTAACTTGAGCAAAGTCGAAGGCCCGGTTCCTTTAGACCGGATGGGGGGAGAGGCCTTACAATGCCCTAACGTGCCCCCACGGCCCTGACAGGAATAGGAGGAGAACCTCATCTTGACATGAGCAATGTGGAAGGTCTGGGCTCCAACGGGAGCCGGGTTTCCACGACAAAGAAAGACTTCACCCGGACTCCTACGGGAGCCGGGTTCCTACGACAAGGGAGGCTCCACCCGGGCTCCTACGGGAGCCGGGCTCCGCCGCCAAGGTAAGCTTCGCCCGGACTCCTATGGGAGCCGGGCTCCGCCGCCAAGATAAGCTTCACCCGGGCTCCTACAGGAGCCGGGTTCCACCGCCAAAGAAGAGTTCACCCGGACTCCTACGGGAGCCGGGTCTCTACGCCAAAGGAGAGTTCATCCGGACTCCTACGGGAGCCGGGCTCCGCCGCCAAGATAAGCTTCACCCGGGCTCCTACAGGAGCCGGGTTCCGCCGCCAAAGAAGAGTTCACCCGGACTCCTACGGGAGTCGGGTCTCTACGCCAAAGGAGAGTTCATCCGGACTCCTACGGGAGCCGGGCTCCGCCGCCAAGATAAGCTTCACCCGAGCTCCTATAGGAGCCGGGTTTCGCCGCCAAAGAAGAGTTCACCCGGACTCCTACGGGAGCCGGGTCTCTACGCCAAAGGAGAGTTCATCCAGACTCCTACGGGAGCCGGGCTCCACCGCCAAGATAAGCTTCACCCGGGCTCCTACAGGAGCCAGGTTCCGCCGCCAAAGAAGAGTTCACCCGGACTCCTACGGGAGCCGGGTCTCTATGCCAAAGGAGAGTTCATCCGGACTCCTACAGGAGCCGGGCTCCGCCGCCAAGATAAGCTTTGCCCGGACTCCTACGGGAGCCGGGTTTCGCCGCCAAGAAAGGCTTCACCCGGACTCCTACGGGAGCCGGGTTCCGCCGCCAAGGTAAGCTTCACCCGGACTCCTACGGGAGCCGGGTTCCGCCGCCAAGAAAGATTTTGCCCGGGCTCCTGAGAAAGCCGGGCTCCATCCGCTGCTTCGCCAGCAAGGGTCAAAAACGGTGGCGAGGCCTGGCCACATGATGAGATCAGAAGAAAGGGAAGAGCCCCTTCCCACGATGACCTCTAAGCCAAACAGGCCAAACGATGAGAGAGGGTCAACGAACGACAATATCGGTGCTACGCGCGGACAAGGTAACACAAAGAGCTTTTTCCTCATTTTCGATATATGTACTACAGGACCAGGACGGCCAGAGAAAGAGGGACAAAATGACAAGAAAAAAGAAAAAGGGGCAGCTACAAAAAGGGGGTGACTACAAAAGAACTCTAAGGAGGTCCTGCTCCCTCTAACCTAGGGTGATCACCTCCATCCCCCAACCAGGACTGCCTCAGGCTCTCCACCGTTTCCTCTAGTTCTTCCTTCTTTTGCAGCATATCCTGGAGCGCCTGACGAAGTCGCCGGCTCTCAGCCTCCGCTTCCCGATGCCACTTCTGCAAAACTTCGGACTCCGCCTCTGCGTCCGCGACGGCCTTCCGCTCAAGCCCCAGTTGAATTTTTACTTGTTGCAGCTCGACTGTCTTCTCCCCAAGGGAGACAAAAATCCCCTTGACGGTGCCTCTCAGGGCGTGGAGCTCTTCGGTATCTTGGGCGTTAGTAAGCTGCGCCCTAGTAACCAGCTGCCTCTGGAGATGAACGACCTCGTCCGCCGCTTGACGGAATCTCCCTTTATACTCTTCTACCTGCCGGCGCCAGCTGGCACGCTGCACATCATGGCTCATCTCAGCATCTTGAAGCTGCTTCTGAAGGTCAGAAACTTTTTGTGACCATATCTGCACAGCGCGGGATGAGTTTCCTTCCAGCTGGCCGATCCTCCTCTTCGCAGCTGACAGCTCCACCTTAAGGGCGCTGATCCTGGCTTCTTGAGCCCAAGTTTGGTCGCTGGCGCTCTTCGTGCATTCCTCGAGCTCCTTTGCGAAGTTCGCCTTCCTCCGGCTGTAGTCCATGATTGCCTTCACTTGGAGACTCCTGAAGTGGGCGGCCTCAGCGGCGGCCTCGGAATAGCATTTTTTCGACTTGCGGAGCTCGTCCTCCGACTTTTTCAACTTCTTCGTCAGGTGGAGGACCTCCTTTTTGAGCCGTTGGATAGTTGACTTCAGCGGAACCCCCAGGGGCAAGGGGAGTGCTTCGGCAGGACGCTGCCATCGAAAGATGCAAACGTCAAAGACCAAGCTCATTACGAGAAGAAAGGCAGAGAAGAAGGAGCAGGGGGAAGGAAAGACCATCCACAATAAGAAATTTGACTTTATTGATTAATTTTGAAGACAAGCGGAAAGAAAATATGGCGACGAAAGAAAGATACAAGATCGGAGGTCTCAGACCTCGGGGGCGGGGGGTGGAGAGCTCGGCGCGGGGGGTGCGACTGCGGTAGCAGCGGACGAAGGGGCGGCCTCGTCGTCAGATTCCTCCAAAAAGCCGAGATCAAGGTCGGGGTATCTATTGGCCACCCTCTCTCGGCAGAGCTCGAACCCCTTGGTAAACGCCTCCAGGCCGAATTGGACGTTCAGCTCCCTCATCTCCGCGGAGGCCTTGAACTCCTCCACCGCAAGGGTCCTGGCCTCCGAGACCAGAACCGGAGTTTGCTCGGCCAGATGGGCGACCTCGGCCTCCGCCTTCCTTGCCAACTCCTCCAGGCTTCGCCTCTCCTCCTCCCGGGCTCGTCTTTCCTCTTCCCGGTCTTGTCTCTCCCTCTCCAGGGCCTCCCGGAGGGCGGCCACCTCGGCCGTCTTCGCTTGAAGACGAGCAACCTCGTCTTGACAGCGCTCCTCCGCCCGCAGAAGATCCCTTCTCATGCGGCCCGATGCCTCGACATAGGCGAAGAGCTGGTGCCCGATCTGCAAGGGCCGATAGAGAATCACAACGAAGACCGAGCAATTGTGCCAGTAAAAATCCGCTTACCTCAAGAAAGGACCCCAAGGTGTCCCAGGCCCGCTGCTCGAGATCGGCACGGTCGATCCTCTCCACGACATCGGACAGAATGCAACCATCGAGCAGCCGACGGATCAGAGCCTTGTCGTTGAAGGGGTTCTCCGATCCCCCCTCGGAGCAGATGGACTCGTCTGCGGTGGCTCGGTGGCTGCTTGGCCTGTGGGCCACCGACTTTCTCCTCCTCCCCGCGACGGGTGCCTCCGCGGGGCGGACCTCCGGAATGGGGACTCCGGTCGGCGGGCTCCTTGGGGGAGCCCGGGGGGCCGCTGGCTCGGCATCCGAAGGAATGTCGATTGCCGGGGTCGCCTGGACGGGCGCAGCCAAGCTCGTCTCCTCCATCCTGGCCCTCTTCGCCGAGCCAGAGGTCGTCGCGCCCTTCCTTTTCTGGGCTCTCATAGCCTTGGCGAGCATCCGTGTGGCGTCGGCGTCCATTGCTAAAAAAAAAAAAAAAAAAAAAAGGGAAAGAAAAGAAGAAGGAAAAAGCGGCACCGATCAGTCCAGAGTCAAAAAAAAAAAAAAAAAAAAAGAGAAAGAGAAGAAGAAAAAGAAAAGAAAGAGAAAAGAGGAAAAAAGAGAGAGGAAGAAAGAGAGGGAAGAAGAAGGCAAGAAAAGGAAAGATATATACTTGCTGGATCCTGAGGGCTCAGGCCGATGTTGAAAAGAAGCTGCTCCCTCAGTAGGTTTGGAAGGGAAGGAGCGGGGTAGCTCAGGAGCTTCTGGGCGGCCTGAAGGTCGTCCTCTCCCAGGCTGGGAGCCCGGCGGATGGAATCCCTCAGAGACCCCCAAGGGGGCAGGCCCAGTTCCAGGGTCGGACAGTAAATGAAGAGAAATTTCCCCTTCCAGTTGTGAATCGAAGAAGGGGTGCCCTTCAGCAACCCCTTCTTACCGAACTGGGGGGAGAAGTACCACCAGTCCTTCGCTGAAGGATGGCGTTTGAAGGTATAGAAATGTCTGAACAGGGAGAGGGAAGGCTGGACCTCAGCTATATGACAGAGGGAGAGAAACCCTATCAAAAATCTAAAGGAATTCGGGGCGACAGAGGCGAGAGAAATGTCTAAGAAACGAAAGAAGGCGGCAACAAAAGCAGGAAGCGGAAGCCGGAGTCCGGCACGGAATGCCTCCTGGTACAAACAAAAGCGACCAGGAGGGGGAGCGCTGGCCCAGTCAGAGGGGCCAGGAAGCTCCAGATCGTACTCTGAAGGGACCCCGTACCGAGCCCTTATCAGGAGAAGTTCGTCCGGAGTCGACGAACAAGGAATGGCGCCCGGAGCGAAAACCGGGCGAGGCCCTGCCCCGAACGTGGGTTCGTCAGCAGAGACAGGGGCCTGGGGGTTTGAAGCAGAAGAACTCCCAGGACTTACGGGGGCAGAAGAATCGGAAGACATTTTTCTTTGGGGGAGAACCTAAAGGGCCCTAGAAAAGCAAGCCGAGAAGGGAGGGAGACGCCGGAGGTCAACCCAGGAGAAGACACAAAAGAAGTGAAAAGAGGAGAGGACCCTAGGCGGTAAGAAGAAGAAGGTGGGCACTAACCTATCTTGCTCTGGGGACCTGGGGAGCGAGAAACGGAAGGCGCCTACGGCTCGAGAGGGCGTTCGCTAGAGCAGACTCTCGGGGAGATGACAGACGCCAGCAAGAAATCAGAAACGGAGTGGGGCGCCTAAAGGGGGGAGGACGGGTTTAAATAGGCCCTGGGATCCGACGCCATAATGATCTCGAATCCCCCCAGGCCAGTCCGCATCCGACGCGTGTCCCACTCCCCGTGGCAGACGGCTGAAGGCGGCTGGCGGTTGGCAGGGTCATAATTGCACCGTACCTAGGCCAGCGTACCTGCGGGGTCTTCGAAGCGTCCTCTCGTACCACCCCAATTCGAAAAGACTCCGGCACGCGCTCATTTAATGCCAAAATATCTGGAAGCGGCGGGGCGCGGGATTCGAAGGGATGGTTCCGGCTGTACTTCTGTGTACTTCCTTCGTTTGAAATTCAAAACTCAAATGTAGGGGGACTGGTGTTGGGTATAAAATACCCACAGTCGGAACCCACGGCGGAACCGCCATCAGCAAGTGCAGCTCCGCCCGGACTCCTACGGGAGCCGGACTCCACCGCCATCAGCAAGTGCAGCTCCGCCCGGACTCCTACGGGAGTCGGGCTCCACCGCCATCAGCAAGTGCAGCTCCACCCGGACTCCTACGGGAGCCGGGCTCCACTGCCATCAGCAAGTGCAGCTCTGCCCGGACTCCTACGGGAGCCGGGCTCCACCGCCATCAGCAAGTGCAGCTCCGCTCGGACTCCTACGGGAGCCGGGCTCCACTGTCGACATCAGTGCAGCTCCGCTCGGACTCCCACGGGAGCCGGGCTCCGCTCTCAGTATCAACGGCTGGTAAGCTCAATCCGAACTCCTATCAGAGCCGGATTTCACCCTTAACTTTGTTTGCAGTGCAGCTCCGCCCGGACTCCTACGGGAGTCGGGCTCCACCGCCATCAGCAAGTGTGGCTCCGCCCGGACTCCTACGGGAGCCGAGCTCCACTGTCGACATCAGCGCAGCTCCGCCCGGACTCCCATGGGAGCCGGGCTCCGCTCTCGGTATCAACTGCTGCTCCGCCAGGACTCCTACAGAAACCGGGCTCCGACCGTTATCGAGCTCCAATCGACAGATCCACGCCTCCTGACAGGCCCCCAAAACGGCCACGACCCTGCTCCACTTCCTGTGGTGGATTCCGCGCGGTACCATCATTCCCTGACAAGCCGCAGTAGCCATAGCCGCCCTGCTCCACTTCCTGTGGCGGACTCCGCACAGCTCCACTATCCCCTGGCAGGCCACAGTGACGGCCACGAACCTGCTCCACCTCCTGCGACGGATACCATGCGATTCTCCTGACGACGGACGCTGCTCCACCCCTCATAACAGATTCCACGTGGCGAGTCAAGGTGATGCCCACGTATCTGCTCCATTATATTTCGCAATCAATTCCCCTGACCATGGGTGGCCCACTACCAGGCGGTTACAAACGTCGCCATCAGTCCGTTGCCTCCCCCGCCTATAAAAGGGGGACTCAGATACGTTATTCTTTAAGCTCTTTTGCCTTATCCCAAAACTCTGCTAAACTCTCCGTTCGAGCACTCCATTCTTGTTGAGGCAGAGAACTGACTTGAGCGTCGGAGGGTCTTACCGGAGCAACCCCACCTCCGGTTTAGACTTTCCTTGCAGGTCCCGGCGGCGATCGCGGCTTCCTCAACTCCAGCTTCTCCGGCGCAGGCGCATTTTTGCACCAACAGGTATCATCACTAGTTGATGATAATTATTAATAGTATGATAATCTATAAGTCCATCAAGGTTCCAACTAAGAGTTCTTCTCTTGGAATAGATAGTGGATAAGTTGTCAGAGATTTCTGTCAACTGTAAATCTAATAAGGTCGATCTAAGGTAATGATTTATTATCTCAGAGATCTGAACTACTAATTTATAGTTAGAAATTAGTTTATCTTTGATGTTTTCTGAGATAAATAATTTACTAACTATATTCTTCCTACTAACTATTTTCTTATTCTTAGGGCCGTTAGATGTGTGCCTTAGAAGCCAATCTTGACTGACACATATCTTTCTCTAGGGCATATTTTGTACTTGAAGGGCTATCTTGATAATCAATCATATCATTTGTATCCATGATTTATCCTAGAAATTAACAATGATGATTTTGTACATTCTCAAGATGTTGAGAATTTGAGACATACATCATTAGTGGTTAATTTTTTAATACTCCCGATCGAAGGATCATCACAGAAGACAGTGATCAATCCATTCAAGATCAATGCATGGATCACCTTCCTTTAGGGCAGATGAGTCTCGAGTCTGTGGTGTAGAGATACTGGGGTGAGAGTGCAGGTGGTTGTTAGAGAATAACTTACACTGAGCGTGATCAATACGAGAAACCACTTGGATATCTACTCACTTATCAGTGATTTTCTTGATGCTGCAGTGGTGTGACTGGTCCTTTGACCTGTGGTGTGTTGGCTATTCGTAGCGAGGCTACTTAGTTTAATTGCACGTTCCTTTGATGCTTAGCCATTCGGATCTTTGCTGTGTATGTTGGCTATTATAGGTTCAAGTTCACTGTTTGGAGTAGAATGCATTTAGATAGAATCTATCGATCTTGGTAGAAATGAAGAAGTCCTATGCGATTCACAAGACTGAGTTTCAAAAATCTTTGGCTAGAGTAAGTGTGAATACTGAAAAAAAAATTTTATGAGATTCAAAAATGAACTCGAGTCAAGTCAATCTAGCATATGACTGACGATGGGATTTGATGAGTTCTCCATACCCTCCATCTAGTCGGGACTCACGATAGAAGGATTGTATCACACGATAACTGCACCTAGGAGTTCATCTTTTCTATTCTGTTGGGTTGTCACTATATGTTGCTAGGCATCACTGGTGGATCGTGAGAACTCACTAAGATCATTTTCAGATCAACGATCCTTATTGAGGTGAGTTAGAATCGTTTCAATCCATCGAAAAGAGTTTCGATGATACTGTGATAGAGATTACAGTATATCTCACTACCAAATAGAATAAAACCTGAGGGGTCATACACAAAAAAGAGAATGATCTGATAAATGACTTGGATCATATTCGAATTATCAATTAGATTGATAGTTTGAATTTTAAAAACTGCTAATTTACAATCATTACAATTTTGGTAGCTTCTAATTGTTAGCGCAGAGACTTAATTATAAATATTATAATTTTATTGAGATGATTAAATTATAGATTAAGTTTTAATTAATTTAAATAAGATTTAATTTAATTAAACTTAATTTAATTCAATGCTAATTGGATTTAGTTATCCAAATCAGATTTGGATTTCAAGCTTGATTGGATCAGGCTTGACAGCCTTTTCAAATTTGACTCAATTTGGACTCAATTTGAATCTGATTAAGATCCAATTTGAATTAGAAGAACCATGACTCAGAGAGCCCAAGTTCTCTAAAACTCTCTCTATAGATTTTATGCCAAGAAGGGTAGGGCACGCATTGAGATGCACCCCTTTTTTTTTTGCATGCATGAAGGAGATGGGGCACCAATAGTTGGTACCCCACCTTATCTGGGATTCTTTTTCTTTCAAATTTTATTCCTATTTGAATATGATTCAAAATAAGATAAAATCTCATCTAATATGGCATGTAAGGAATCATATTTTTGTGTGACAAAAATCTGAAAAAAATTGGTGTTCGCTAACTTTTCATGGAGGTTTTTTTCTTACCGCACAACTTCATCTCCATGCCCTTCTATCTATTGATTTGGATTTGAATGCCTAAGATCAAATGAGATTTGATCTTTTAGGGCATTATGAAGAGATTGTGCATGAGATAAGAAAGTAGTGTGCGATAAAAATTAAAAGGGAGGGCATGAGTTTTGGCATGTAGTAGCAAAAGGCTTCTTTAGGACATCATCTCCTATCCCAATGCCTCCTCCTTTCTTCCTTACATCCAATGCCCAGATCTGATAGAGATTAGTCCTAAGAGAGAAAAAGAAAGAGAAGAGAAGAAGAAAAGTTTTTCTTCCCTTCTTGATGATCTTGTTCCGATCCCATCGGATCTGCGTGAAAGAGTTCGCGTAGCGATCTCCTTCTTCAAGATCTAGAAGAAGAGATGCAAGTCCAAAGCTGAGGAGCAAGATTTGCAAGGTGCTAGTACATCGATGATCTCAATGCTCCGATCAGGTATCTCTGTGTGAATACCAACAGAGATCAGGTGCATGTGCGGCTACGATCAGAGCCCCAAATATTTGTAAGATCCAAGGTATGAAGATCTGATCTGCGATTTGATTTTGCTAACGTATTATTTTTCTTTTCAAATTTCAGATCATGGTAGCATGTTCGTGTTAAGATTCTAGCTATGATTTTTAGATCAAATTTGGTACATATTTAAATAAAAAATATTTTAATTTATTTATTTTTGCTGCATAAGGTTTAGAAAAAATTTTTAAACTTCACGTACGAAATTATAAGATTTTCTAACAGTGGGTCTCAGAGTCAGGTTCTGATATGAATATGAAAACCCCTCAGATCTAAAATTTGATTTGTTGAAATTAGATCTGAAGATTAGTTAGATGATCAACATCATTCTGAAATAAGGTTGCCCTAGTATAATCCTGTTATACTGAATGGTTGTCGTAGAATGATGTAGAATATCGATTAATGTTAGATCTGATTTTTCTGTATGTTGTAATATGATTATAGGATTATTTTAGATTTAAAATTATTTCAGATCTAAAATAAATCATGAGTTATTCAGATCTAAAATTAGTTTTAGATCTGAATATATTAATTAAGATTTAATTTGGATCTAGTATGATTACTGAAATTTTTTCTTACATGCATAGATTCAAAATTATTGTTCATATATTTGACATGTGAAAGATAACTAGATCTAATTTTAATTGATTACATATGTAATATGTTAGATTAATCTCTTAGTAGCTTAGTAATTGAATTGGGATAATCACCATGGCCGTACGGTCATAGGAAGATGAAGGGAGGATTAAAGTCCCTCCCTTGTCCATTCGATGGGTTTTCTCTTATGACGTATAAGGATGCTGACTGTGATGTTTTCATACAGATGAACAGTGAATAAAAAATTATATGTGTTATATATTTAGATTTAAATCAGATTATGTATGTATTTTTATATATTTTATATCATTAAATATTATATATGATATATTATTTTGACACACGATCTAAAATTTAATTTCTGCAAAATCCTAGGTTCTATTTATATGAAATCATGAAACTATGACTGACATGCCTGTGGAGTCGACTCAATTCTCAATTGGATCGATTCGAGTACTTGATGAGTTAACTTATTTTTGTTGGAGTCAACTCAAGACCTTGGTAGGTCAGCTCGTTTGCTGATGAGCTGACTCAATTGTGTAGGCTAAATCTACAGATTTCTATTTTTCTCAGTATTGTGTTGACTCACTATGACAAGTTGATTCATGTATTAGAGTGAGTCAACTTGATTCTGCAGATAATAAAATTGTATGAGATATAATATAAATTGTTTAGATTAGAAATTGATTCGAGATCTAAACTTAAACCCATATACATAATGTACTTAATTGAGAATTAAGATTCAAAATTATAAGATCTAAAATTATAAATTTAAGATCTAAATTTCAATGCATAAAATATGGACTATGGGTATGGGTTGAACAAATTAGGTTTAAAGACTAAACTATAACTAGGATCATTGATTGATTAGGTTAGAATTCTTTTCGATTTTGAGCAGCTGATCAAACCTAATCAAGGATTGGTTGAGATTAGGTCAAGGGGGCTCAAAATTGAATTTAGTTGTAGTTGGTCAAATTGATTCACATGTGATGTGAATTGATTAAGTCAAGATCAAATTTGGCTTAGCGATTTGAGCTCGAGTCTATAGGTTAACCTAATTGATTCTAATCAACCAATTTGGTGTCTAAGGCAAGTCTTAGATGGTGGTTCTTTAATTGGTTCCATTGTCTGATCTGGCCAATTCATTGGTATTTAAGAAAAGCAACGGAGGGACCCCTACTCATCTTCACTTACCTGACCATTTTGGAAGATTATGTTTTGTATTAGGTTACTTGTTGACCCAAGTTCTATTGGAATTCGTGTGTTGGGGCATATATGTGTATTTTAAAATTTTATTTTCTAAACACTACAGTGAAAGAGAAGATTAAAACACCTTTTAATTTATATAATGCATGCATAAAATACAAATCATAAAAATCTA
Source organism: Elaeis guineensis (assembly GCF_000442705.2). Lineage (NCBI taxonomy): Eukaryota > Viridiplantae > Streptophyta > Magnoliopsida > Arecales > Arecaceae > Elaeis > Elaeis guineensis. The sequence goes on along the minus strand of NC_026006.2, from coordinate 26,235,555 downwards.
GTTCATATGCTAAAATTGACATATGCTGAATTTTAACTTGTGATTGAATCACATACCTGTTTTGTAATTTTCTTCTTCAAATCTAGATTTGAAAGAGAAGAGATTTTTTTTTAGCCACACAAGTGTCTGACCTCTATGGGTATCCACTCGAAATTAGTCTGGAATAGTCCTTTTCAAGTTAAATTTTCTTCTCTAAAAAAATTTAGCCTGCTGAACTGAACGAAGCCTGGATCATAATCAACTCTTGATCTTTTTTCTTAATCTTCTTCTTCTCTTCTTCTTTTACCTTTGTATCCTTGCTTATGCTACTATCAAGCACCAAGAACCAGTAAAGGGGGATGCCCAACCAGCCTTGGGCGTGAGGTAGAAGGGATGGCCCAACAAGGGAGGACGTGTGGGACATCCAAGGGGAGGATAAAAGGAGAAGAAGAGCGGGCATGGGGGCTCTCTCTGGTGGGCATGGGCTGCTGGTTTGGATGCTCTAGGGACCTTAGGAGAGGTCCCTTTAAATAGGCATGAGTATTGAATCCCATTCAATCTCATAATACAAGTCCTACTTGCAATAGGTTTTCTAATAACTTAAGTTATTCAACCTACATTAGGAATCCTATTAGGTGCTAACTCTTGGAGCCCTTGCACCCATTATTTTACATCCTCTTTTGCATCCAAGGGATGCCTCTTATGGGATCCATAAGCCCTCTAATCATGGGACATACCCAACTTGATCAAATCAAGGTGGTGCCCAATAATAACTATTAAGGAAATTAATTAGGGACTTGCATCCTTAATTCATATGATCCAAAACCTTAGACACCCAATAATGGGAGTCCAATAAATCTAATTCATTTAGATTATTAGTAAGTAATTAAGTTTGAATTATCTTATCAAATAAGAAATTCAAACATAAAGAGAAAATTAGGTCCAACCATGTGCTAGTAAGGTTATCTTGAATCCAATCGGATTTCTTTAAACTCAATTGATACTTTATAAGCTCAATTGCTAATTTCAGGCCTAATCCCTTTGTTCTGTGACTCCATAGATTCAATTCTATTTGATATGAGATATACAATAAACTCTATTAAAGTATCATTGAAATTCTTTTCAATAGATCGAAACAATTCTACTCTAACTCATCAAGAATTGTCAATCCAGAATAACCTAGTGAGCTCTCACAATCTAGTAGTGACACCTAGCAGTATGTAATGACAATCCAGTAGAATCGAAATGAACATCTAGGTGTAGTTAACGTGTGATTCAGTTCCTCTATCGTGAGTTCCGACTAGATGGCAGATCATGGATAAATCGTCAAACCTCAACATCAGTCATATGATAGGTTCAATCAGCTCAAATCTAATTGTGACTTCTATAGAAATTCTTTTCCATCAATCATACTACTGTGGCTACAGACTCTTAGACTTAGCTTTTCAAATTCTATAGGACCACTCTTCTCTATCAAGGTTGATAGATCCCATCTTGATGTACACCCTACTCTTACAGTAGATCAACTGTCGCCAACATCCACTACAAGGACTCATTGAGACCCATGTTTATGTGTCAGTCAAACTCCAGCAGCCTCACTGTGAGTAGCAGTACCATCTCCAGTCAAAAGATTATTCATACAATTACAGCATCGAGACAATCACTGATGATTGAATTGAAATCTAAGCCATCTCTCGTATGGTCATGCTCAGTATTAGTTGTTCTCTAACAACTATCCACACTCGTCGTTCAGTGTCTCTATACCATAGACTAGAGACTCATCTATTCCAAAGGAAGTGATCTATGCGTTGGTCTATCCAGATCGATCACTGTCTTCATGATGATTCTATGATCAGGAGTATTTAGAAATTAAATATATATCTCTAATTCTCAACTCTTTGAGAATATGTATCGAAAGTTAATTTCATAGATGATTCAAGGATACATCATATTTGAATAAAAAATAAACTTGCCCTTTTATTGATCAAATCAATATATTAAGTATAAAATTATATCCTAGATTTATTACAATATATCAGTCATATTGGCTTCTAGGACATACATCTAACAATCTTCCACTTGGACTAAAGTCAATTGGCCATTAATCTAAGTCCCATCTTCTCAAGGTGGATTTTTATTTTTAGCCGCTCAATTGCTTTGTCAGCAGGTCTACCACATTGTCCGTGAAGACTCTTCGCATCTTGACATATTTTTTTTCAAGGTAGTCGCATATGATATGATACCGCCACTTGATGTGCTTTGATTTTTGATGAGACCTCGGCTCTTTAGTAAGTGCTATGGCTCCATTGTTGTCGCAGTAAAGTGGTATGGCATCCGATGTCATAACCCCAAGTTTTGTGACAAATTTTTTGAGTCAAAAGTCTTCCTTTGCAGCATCTGAAGCAGCGACATACTCAGCCTCTATGGTCGAATCTGCTATGATGGGTTGCTTGAAATTCTTCCAGCTGACTGCATCATCATTACAAATGAAAACATATCCTGACATAGACTTTCTATCATCAGGATCAAATACGAAGTCTGAGTCAGTATACCTCTCGACTCACAACTCAGAATCTTCTCCAAAGATCAAGAATAAATTCTTAGTCCTTCTCATGTACTTAAGGATATTCTTCACAGCTATTCAGTGCTCCTCATCTGGATTCGACTGATACTTGCTTGTGACACTCATAGCAAGGGCAATATCAGGTCAAATATACAGTATGGCATACATGAGGCTCTCTATGGCTGAGGCATAAAAAATTCTACTCATGCGCTGAACTTCCTCAGATGTGGTCAGACACATCATTCTGAAAAGATTAATACCGTGCCTAAGAGGTAAGAGTTTTCTTTTAGAGTTTTTCATACTAAACCTCTTCAGCACCTTCTCTATGTACATCTTTTGTGATAAGCCTAGCATCTGTTTAGGTCTATCCCTATAGACCTTTATTTTGAGAAGATAGGATGCTTCTCTTAGATCTTTCATGGAGAATTTCTTGGACAATCATCTTTTGATCGTGGTCAGCATAAAAATATCATTTTCAATGAGGAAAATATCATCCATTTATAGTATGAGAAATTTTATTCGCTCCATTGACTCTTTTGTATACACATGATTTCTTATCATTTTTGATGAAATCAAACGATTTGATCACTTCATTAAAATGATGGTTCAAACTCTGAGAAGCTTGCTTTAATCTGTATATGGATCTTTATAGCTTGCAGACTCTGTGATCATTATCACTAGATGTGAAACCCATAGGCTACTCCATATAGATATCTTCCTCAAGATATTCATTCAAAAAAGTAATTTTCACATCCATCTGTCAGATTTCATAATCATAGTAAGCTGCAATAGCAATCAGAGTGCGGATAGATTTCAGCATAGCTATGGATGAGAAAGTTTTCTGATAGTCAATGCCCTCACGCTGACTATAACCTTTAGTCATAAGCCTAGCTTTATAGGTCTCTACCTTACTATCGGCACCTATTTTCTTTTTGTAGATCCATTTACATCCAATAGGTACAATACCCTCTGGTGGATCTACTAAGGTCTAGACTTGGTTTGAGTGCATCGAGTCAATTTCTGACTTCATAGCATCAAATCATTTCTCAAAATCGATGTCAGATATCGCCTCGTCAAAGGTATTAGAATCATCACTATGACCCTTATCTCTCATAAAGAATATTTTCTTTACTTCCTTTGTAAGCATACCCATGTACTTTTTAGGAGGTCGGAAGACTCTGCTAGATTTATGAGGTGGTTGAGGAACGTCTACTATTGGCTCATGAATAATGGATTCCTGAGGATCTATAGCTTTTTGCTCTTTAGAGACCTTCTCTTCGAGCTCAACTAACCTCCTACTATCACCATCCTGGATAAACTATTTTTCTAGGAATATGGCATTCTGACTCATAATCATATTGTGATCTTATGAAAAGTAGAAGTAGTATCCCATGAATTCTTTTGGATATCCTATGAAATGAGCTATTACAGATCTATCTTCTAGTTTGTCAGCCATCTGTCTCTTGATATAGATCGGACATCTCTAAATCTTAAGATAACCTAGACTCAGCTTCTTACCATATCTCATATGATGTGGTAGGAACAGACTTTGATGGAACTCAATTCAACAGATGAATGGCGGTTAATAAGATATGTCCCCAAAGATATAAGGGTAGATCAGTGAAGCTCATTATGGACCTAACCATATCTAATAGGGTCCTGTTCCTCCTTTCGGATATTTTATTGAGCTGAGATATTCTGAGAAGAGTCCATTGAGAGACTATGCCATTGTCCTTAAGATATCTCAAAAATTTTTGACTAAGGTATTCATCTTCTTGATTAGATCGAAGAATCTTAATGGATTTGCCTGTTTGCTTTTCTACTTCATATCTGAATTTTTTAAATTTTTTAAAGGCTTCAGATTTATGTTTCATCATATACACATACCCATGTCTAGATAGATCATCAGTAAAGATAATGAAGTAGCTATAACCATCCCTGATCTGCCCATCAAATGACCCACACACATCGATGTGTACCGAGGCAAGTAACTCAGTGGCCCTTTCCCCATATCCTACAAAGGATAGCTTGGCTATTTTTTCTCAAAGACAAGATTCACAAGCTGGATACGACTCTAGGTTAGAAGAGCCAAGAATCCTAACTTTTTCTAGTTTGTTTATCCTATCCTCTCCAATATAGCCTCGTCTATGATGCCATAAGTACTTCTGATTAATATCATCTCTGGGTCTCTTTTGACCTATGACACTCACTATTTGCTCATTTAAATTTACATTCACATCAATATGCAAGTGATATAGACTGTCAATTAAAAGACCTCATACAACCAATTTATTTCGTAAATATATGAACAAAAGTCTTTATTAAAATTAATTTCAAAATCTTCCTGTGCTAGCACAGATATGGAGATCAAATTTTGACTAGCTACAGGAACATAATAACAGTCTTTTAAATCTAATCTAAAATCAGACGATAATCGAAGAAGATAAGTGCCAACAGCCTCTACAGTAATTTTTACTCCATTATCGATCCGAAAGATCATGTCACCTTTCCTCAACCTCCTACTTTCTATTAGACCCTGTATTGAGGTACATATATGAGCACTTGAGTCAGAGTCTAAAACCCAACTAGAAGTAGAGGAAACAATAAAGTTAGATTTTATTATAGCATATCTTTTGAAGATTTATCACCTTGTTTGATCTTTAGGTTCTCTAGGTAAAGTGGACAGTTCCTCCTCCAGGAGCCTTCAGCATCACAGTGAAAACACTTTCCCTTTACTTCGGCCTTCTTAGGAACTTCCTTCCTTGGCTTGTTTTTTTTCTTCTGCTTCTTAGCAAATTTTGTTTTCTTCTTCCCAATAGACTTTTTCTTGGAAGAAGTCCGCTCCATAGTGAGAACAGTGCCCCTTGAACTCTTCAAGGTTCCTTTTATAGTGACCAACATATTAACTAGTTCGGGTATAGTGCAATCGAGCTTGTTCATATGAAAATTTATAATAAATTGACTATATGAACTTGTAAGGGATTGAAGGATCAGATCCATCTGTAATTTCTTTTGTATTTCTAGTCTGAACTTCGTAAGCTCCTCAATGTCTTTAATCACTGTCATATAGTGCTCATGGACTGACTGCCCTTCACTGAAGAGTCTTTTGGATATCTTGAAGTGTGCTATACGGCTCTGCTCACCATACAACTCTTGTAGGTGAGTGATCATAGCCCTGATAGTGGGCATATACTCATGTTGGCTTTGCAACTCATTTGATATTGAAACCAATATATAGCACTTAATCTGACTATCTTCATCCGTCTACTTCTCAAAAGCAGCTCTTTGCTCAGTGGTAGGATGGTTTGGTAACACTATGGGTTTCTGATCGAGTATATGACCTAGTTTTTTTGAGATCAGGATAATTCTAAGGTTTTTGAGCCAGTCTTTGTAATTTGTATTGATCAAATGATTGGTTTCAAAGATACGGGCTAGAGAGTTTAAGGCTGACATGGTTTAACTGCGAGAGTAGAGATTCAAGTTAGACTTTTGTACTTAATGTTAAATTTACTTCTAGAGACTTTAAGATGCAAACAATGACTCTCACTAATTTTTTAGATCCCTCCACTCTCTGAAAAAGAAATAGAAATCCTAATGCGACAAAGAATTTCTAGTGGGTGCTGCATCCCACCGATGCCATGCATCTCATCTAACAATTATTGGTAACATGCACACCGATGTGTAGGCAACTCTTTGCCCTGATACTTCTAAGCATATTGCAGCAACTTGATCTCTAAGTCATGTGAGCTCACCTAATAGTTATTGCCCACACTTCTTAGTTAAGCCCGATCCATCATTCACAAGCAGGTGCAAGGCCGTCATTGGGTCCCTCACCTAATAGTTATTGGGTCAGTGGACCAGCTGAGAACAATCAATGCCGGTAGCATGCGCACACATCTACAATGGTGAAAGACTTGTGGACTTAATATGTATGGAGAGATTTAGGTTTAGATCTTATCTAATCAGTCATCATATGACTGATCTAATTGGTATGGACTAAACCAAACCGCTAAGCAACTCAATTCAAGATCCAATCTTCCAAATTAGACAGGTAAGTGGAGATCAGTGGGGGTCCCCTTGTTGCTTTTCTTAGACATCAATAAATTGGTCAGATAAGCTAACTGAATTAATTAAATAATCACGTCTCAATTATATGCCTTAGACACCAATAGATCAATTGGTCTAAACAGGTTAATTCAAGAGAATTAGGCTCAAACCATCGAGTCAAATTAGGTCCTTAGGTTCATCGATTCTACGTATGGGACTCAAATGATTAGATCAACAATAATTGCATGATCATTTAACTTAATTGATCTAATCTTAATCAACACTTGACTTGGTTTGACTAATTACTTAATCGAATTAGACCTATATGATTCAAATCAAAAATCCTAGATGCAATCCTATTACATGACCTAATTTTTGATTTTTCTATAACCAAAACCCTCATGCTCAAACATTAATTTTAGATTTCAAAAATAAATTTTAGATCAAAATTTTTTGCATGAAAGTAAGTTTTAAATCATAAAAATAATTTTCAGATTTAACATACAAACATATATCATATATATGCATGTAAAATTCAGATCTAAATAAAATTCAGATCTAAAATATGATATCATATATCTCATATATTAATTATGAATCATATCAAAACTAATTTTATGATCTAAATATGCAATCACATATCTCATATATGAATCATAAAATCATATAAAATTTCAGGTTTATGTATGCATCTACATATCATGTGAACATGAATTAGAAACTGTTCTAGATCAAAATTCAGATCTATACATGCTTTGACATATCAACTATATATTTTAAAATTAAATCTAAAATTAAATTTTAGATTCAAAGATTCATCTATAAATCTCATGTATCAAAGAAAAATCAAGTTTTAAAAACTCTTTTCAAAATATATATGATAATTTTTGGCATATAAAATCCGTGGCTCTGATACCACTGTTGGAATTCATGTGTTGGGACATGCATGTGTGTTTTAAAATTTTATTTTCTAAACACTATAGTGGAAGAGAAGATTAAAATATCTTTTAATCTATATGATGTATGCATAAAATATAAACCATAAGGATCTAGTTTATATATTAAAATTGACATATGCTGAATTTTAACTTGTGATCGAATCACATACCTGTTTTGTAATTCTCTTATTCAAATCTGAATTTGAAAGAGAAGGATTTTTTTCTAGCCATTAAGTGTCTGACTTTTATAGATATCCACTCAGGATCAGTCTGGAACAGTCTTCTTCAAGTTGAATTTTTTTCTCTAAGAAAATTCAGCTTGCTGAATCTGAACGAAGCTTGGATCACGATCAACTCTTGATCTCTTTCCTTGATCTTCTTCTTCTCTTCTTCTTTTATCTTTCTATCCTTGCTTGTGCTACTATCAAGTACTAAGAACCAGCAAAGAGGGATGCCCAACCAACCTTGGGCGTGAGGTAGAAGGGATGCCCCAACAAGGGAGGACGTGTGGGATGTCCAAGGGGAGGAGAAGGGGAGGAGAAAGGGAGGAGAAGAGAGGGTGTGGGGGCTCTCTTTGGTGGGCATGGGCTATTGGTTTGGATGCTCTAGAGATCTTAGAGGAGGTCTCTTAAAATAGACATGAGGATTGAATCCTATTCAATCTCATAATACAAGTCCTACTTGTATTAGATTTTCTAATAACTTAAGTTATTCAACTTACATTAGGAATCCTATTAGGTACCAACTCTTGGAGCCCTTACACCTATTATTTTACACTCTCTTTTGCACCCAAGAGATGCCTCATATGGGATCCATAAGCCCTCTAATCATGGGACATGCCCAACTTGATCAAATCAAGGTAGCGCCTAAGAATAACTATCAAAAAAATTAATTAGAGACTTGCACCCTTAATTCATACGATCCAAAATCTTAGACACCTAATAATTAGAGTTCAATGAATCTAATTTATTTAGATTATTAGTAGATAATTAAGTTTGAATTATCTTATCAAATAAAAAATCCAAATGCAAAGAAAAAATTGGGTCCAACCATGTGTTAGCAAGGTTACCTTGAACACAATCGGGTTTCTCTAAACTCAATTGATACTTTATAAGCTCAATTGCTAATTTCAGACCTAATCCCTTTATTGTGTGATCCCATAGATTTGATTCTATCTGGTAGTGAGATATACAATGATCTCTATCAAAGTATCATTGAAACTCTATTCAATGGATCGAAATAATTCCACTCTAACTCATCAAGGATTGTCGATCTACAACAACCCTAGTGAGCTCTCACAATCCACCAGTGACACCTAGTAGATGTAGTGGCAATCAAGTAGAACCAAAATAAACCTTTAGGTGTAGTTAACATATGATTCAGTCCCTCTATTGTGCATCTCGACTAGATGATAGGTCATGGATGAATCGTTAAACCTCAACAACAGTCATATGATAGATTCGATCCGCTCAAATTCAATTGTGACTTCTATAAAAACTCTTTTTCGTCAATCATACTACTGTGGCCACAGACTCTTGGGTTAGTTTTTCAAATCTCATAGGACTACTCCTCTCTATCAAGATCGATAGATCTCATCTTGATGCGCACTCTACTCCTACAGTGGATCAACTATCACCAACATCCACTATAAGGGTTCATTGAGACCCATGTTTATGTGTCAGTCAAACTCCAGCAGCCTCACTGCGAGCAGTAGTACCACTCAGATCAAAGAACCATTTACATAACTACAGCATCGAGACAATCACTGAGATTGAATAAAAATTTAAGTGATCCCTCGTATGGTCATGCTCAGTACTAGTTGTTCTTTAACAACTACTCGCACTTATCGCCTAGTGTCTCTACACTATAGACTAAAGGTCCATCTATCCTGAAGGAAGCGATCTATGCATCGATCTATCCGGATCGATCACCATCCTCATGATGATTTTATGATAAAGAGTATTTAAGAATTAAATATATGTCTCTAATTCTCAACTCTTTGAGAATATGTATCGAAAGTTAATTTCATGGACGATTCAAGGACACATCATACTTGAATGAAAAATGACACATCATACTTGAATAAAAAATAAACTTACTCTTTTATTGATTAAATCAATATATTAAGTATAAAATTATATCCTAAATTTATTACAATGTGTCCGTCATATTGACTTTTAAGACATACATCCAACAAGTTCACCCATGTTGACTAGGTTGGTCAGACATGAATGTGCTGATCTAAACTAGATGAGTCATTACATCAGATGTATGTGACTAATTAGAAAAGATTTGAATCTAAATCTCTTCAATAAATATTAAGTCTACTGGTCTTCCACCGTTGTAGAGATGTGGGTGCCTTTTCCAGTATTGATCATTCTCGGCTGGTTACAGTGGTTCGATTGCATCAGAAAGGTACAACCACTCTATTGGTATTAGATGCCCCAGATTAAAGATGGGGTTGGACCTAATAACTATTAAGTGAGGGACCCAATGATGGCTTTACACTCACTGGTGAATGGTGGGTCAGACTTAACTAAGAAATGTGCCAATAACTACTAGGTGAGGCCACATGACTTAGAGACCAAATCATTGCAATATGTTTGGAGAAGCATCTGGACAAAGAGTTATCTATGCATTAGTATACGTATCATCAATAACTGTTAGGTGAGGTACCATACATCGACAGGATCACAGCACCTATTAGAACCACTTATCGCGTTGGGATTTTTGTTTCTCCATCCGAGAAGTGTGAGAGATTCAAAAAATTAATGGGAGCCTTTGTTTATTTTTAAAGTCTCTAGAACAAACTATTATAAGTACAATCATCTAATTAAATCTTTATTCTCTATGATCAATTCTGTCAGCTTCCAACACTCTAGCTCGAATCCTAGATATCAAACACTTAAGTGAAATCAACTATATATTCTGGCTCAGAAACCTAAGAATAGTTCTCAGCTTTTAGAAATTAAGTCATGTTCTTGACCAAATTAATCCAATGTCATCAGTTTATCCAATTTATGGTCAACGAAATGATTGGACATTGACAATTAGATTAGATGCTATAAATTGGATTTCATAGTTGATAAAATCCAATGTATGCATAAGGACATATAGACTGTCAATGACATGTTGATTCATTTGTAATAGTTGTAAGATGATCAGAGTCGCACAGTACATGAGATGCGTGATGGGCAATTTATCCATGATCGATGATCAAGGATATTGAAGAGCTTGAAAAACTCGACATAACCATGCATAAAAAATTACTAATAGATTTGATTCCACAATCCCTAATTCATATAGATAGTTTATGAAACTATTATATGAATATTGTAGCATTTTAACTGAATTGATCAATATGTTGGTAACTAAGGGACCTTGAAAAGTTCAAGAGATACATACCTGGAGAACCTAAAGAACATTGACACACTTTTGGAAGGAATATTGAATTGCTCAAATTTGATCTTACGGTTTTCTCTTTTTTATTAGACTCTAGTACATATTATGCACTTTAGTATAGGGTCTAAGAAAGAAAGAGAACTGAGTGAAGGTGAAGTGACTCTTTTGAGTCCGCAATGATACAAAAGTTGTATTATGGCCATGGGCACCTAACCTTGGTGATTACTATTTTGGATTAGTTCTTTCTCATTTGCATGGTGATGTATTTATGAATTTATTTGAGTAAATAGTAAATGCTATTGGGTCTGAGAGATCCAGAACCAAATAACCTGAAGTATACAAATGGTTCTTTTGGCTAGGTCATGTATGAAAAAAAATGATCTACCGACTAGAGAAAATAGGCCTTTGGGCTCATTGACTGTTAAGTTATATCTAGTCTGTGAATCATCTCTTTGAGGATTAATGATCAAGTTGTCATTTATGGGTCAAAGAGGTAGGATCACTGAGATACTTACCTTAGTACACATACAATGTGCATGGCCCATTTGATGAGCCAGACTAGGAGATTATCACTGCTTCATCATCTTTATCGATGAACAGTTATGGTATAGGTATGTATGTGAGATATAAATCTGAAAGACTTTAAAAGGTTCAAAGAATTTAGATGTGAAGTAAAAAAGATAAATCAAAAAAATTTTAAAGGCACTTCGATCAGATCGAGGATGCAATATCAAAAAAAAAATTTGTCAGTTATCTAAAAAGACTGGTATAATTTCATGATGAAATTCTCCTTAGACACCTTAGCTCAATTGGATATCTGTGAGGAGCAATGGCACTGTATGAGATATGGTCCAGTCCATCATGAACATCACTAGTTCAACTATTGTTTCTTTAGAAACAAGATTTAATTTTTGAAATTTTAATTAGATTTTTTCTAAAGTTGGTTTCACCACATCATATGAGATATGATATGGTGGATAAGTTAGAGGATAGGTCTGTGAGAACTCATTTATGGGGTATCCCAAAAAAGATTTGGGATGTCATCTTTCTCTTCCCAGTGGTTTATAATGTGATTATGATTAATCATACTGTTTTCTTGAAAATAGTGGAGGATGAACTCAAAGAGAAAATCTTTAAAGAACAACGAGTCACAGGACCTGTACTACCTAACTAAGATGAACCAGTATATGTAGTATCTCCTCCACCTCATAGATCTAGTAGGATCTTCCATCCTTTAGAAAGGTACTTGGTATTCATATAAAAGATTCAGAGAAAATATTTCTCAAGGGAGATTGAGAACATAGGGATGATCCTGGAACCTACAATGAGGTGATGTTGTACATCGACTTCAAGAAATGAATGTGTAGATAGCCTACTAAAAGGATATCTTTGAAAGATATCTATTTACAGTGGCTTATAGATTTTACCTTCAGTGATAGAGATCACACTGCGAAAATCCATTTATGGATTTAAGCTAAAATCTCGAAGTTGGAATTGTTGTGATCAAATTGTTTGATTTCATCAAAGATAAAGAGGAATCATGTAGTTACATGAAGGTCAGTGGGAGGGTCCCATATTGATATCGGTTATGATGTGGTTACATACAGAATTTTTTTATCAAAGATCTAGGTCAAACATTCTGAAAATAAAGGTCTATAAAGATAGATCCTGAAAGGATGTTTGGTTTTCATAGACATGTACATAGAAGAGGTGTTGAAAGGGTTCAGTATTGAAACCTTCAAGAGGGACCCATTATCCTCTTAGGCATGGGTGTATGCCATGCCATGTACTCGACTTGGTATATCTTGCTGTGAAAGTCACAAGCAGATATTAGTCGAATCCAAGCTGGGAGCATTGGATGGCTGTGAAAATATCCTTAAGTACTTGAGAAGCACTAAAGAATTATTCTTCATCTTTGAAAAAGGGTTAGAGCTAAGAGTGGGAGTATACACTGATGCTGATGGTAGAATATCTACATCAATATGTATTCTTGAGTTATATTAGTTCAATATGTTGGAAAAGTTTCAGGTAATTGACCAATGGAAGCTGAATATGCTATAGATGTGCAGGATGCATTCTAATTTTTATGATAGTTGCGAAATTAGATGTCATACTATTGGATGCTATGACATTGTACTATAAAGATAATGGTCCATAGCCTTTGCTAAGGAGCCAAGATCTCACCAGAAGTCCATGCACATAGAACAGGGATATATACGATTACCTTAAATAAAAATACATGGAGGTACAGAGAGTAGACTCCACATAGGATGTGGTGGACCTGAGTCACTTAGCCAGCCAAACATCGAAGCCTATCTTTAGGAGATGGGGTCAGGTATATGGCAGATTGGCTTTAGTGCAAGTGGGAGTTTGTTAGATGTGTGTCCTAAAAGTCAATCTTGACTGACACATACCTTTCTCTAGGGCATATTTTGTACTTGAAGGACAGTCTTGATAACCAATCATATTATTTGTATCCATGATTTGTCCTAAAAATTAATAAAGATGATTTTGTATATTCTCAAGGTGTTGAGAATTTGAGACATACATCATTAGTGATTAATTTTTTAATGCTTTCGATCGAAGGATCGTCATGGAGGACAGTGATCAATCCATTCAAGATCGATGCATGGATCACCTCTCTTTAGGATAGATGAGTCTCGAGTCTGTGGTGTAAAGACACTGGGGTGAGAGTGCAGGTGGTTGTTAGAGAATAACTTGCACTGAGCATGACCAACATGAGAAACTATTTGGATGTCTACTCACTCATCAGTGATTTCTCGATGCTGCAGTGGTGTGACTGATCCTTTGACCTGCAATGTGTTGGCTATTCGCAATGAAGCTACTTAGTTTGATTGCACATTCTCTTGGTCCTTAGCCATTCGGATCTTTGTTGTGTATGTTGGCTATTATAGCTTCAGATTTATTGTTTGGAATAGGATGCACTTAGATGGAATTTATCGACCTTGATAGAAAAGGAGAAGTCCTATGCAATTTGCAAGACTGAGTTCAAAAAATCTCTGGTTAGAGTAAGTGTGAATACTGAAAAAGAGTTTTTACAAAATTCACAGATGAACTTGAGTTGAGTCTATCTAGCATATGACTGACGATGGGGTTTGACGAGTTCTCCATGACCTCCGTTTAGTCGAAACTCATGATAGAGAGATTGTATCACACGATAACTGCATCTAGGGGTTCATCTTTTTTGTTCTGTTAGGTTGCCATTACATGCTACTAGGCATCACTAGTAGATCGTGAAAACTCACTAAGATCAATTTCGGATCAACGATCCTTGTTGAGGTGAGTTGGAATCATTTCAGCCCATCGAAAAGAGTTTCAATGATATTGTAATGGAGATCACGGTATGTCTCACTACCAGACGAATAAAATCTGAGGAGTCACATATAAAAAAGAGTATGACCTGATCAATGGCTTAGATCATATTCAAATTATTAATTAGATTGATAGTTTGAATTTTATAAACTGCTAATTTGTAATCGTTACAGTTTTGACAGCTGCTAATTGTTAGCGTAGGGACTTAATTATAAATGTTATAATTTTTTTGAGATTGATTAAATTTTAAATTAAGTATTAATTAATTTAAATTAAATTAAATTAAATTAAATTAAATTTAATGCTAATTGAGTTTAGTTATTCAAATCAGATTTGGATTTCAAGCTTAATTGGATCAGGCATGATAACCTTTTCGAATTCAACTCGATTCAGACTCGATTTGAAGCTGATTATGACCCAATTTGAATCAAAAGAATCATGACTCAGATGGCCTAGGTTTCCTTAGACTCTCTCTCTAGATTTCATGCCAAGAAGGGGAGGATGCACGTTGACATGCGCCCCTTTTTTCTTCTTGCATGCGTGAAGGAGAGGGGGCGCCAATAGTTGGCAACCCGCCTTATCTAAGATTCTCTTTCTTTCAGATTTTATTCCTATTTGAATATGATTCAAAATAGGATAAAATCTCATCTGATATGGCATGTAAGGAATCATATTTTTGTGCGACAAAAATCAAAAAAAAATTGGCGTGCACTAACTTTTTGTGGAGGTTTCTTTCTTGCCGCACAACTTCATCTCCATGCCTTTCTATCCATTGATTTGGATTTGAAGGCCTAAGATCAAATGGGATTTGATCTTTTATGGCATTAAGAAGAGGTTGTGCCTGAGATAAGAAAGTAGTGTGCGACAAAAATTAAAAGGGAGGGCATGAGTTTTGGCATGTAGAAGCGGAAGGCTTCTTTAGGACATCATCTCTTATCCCAATGCCTCCTCCTTTCTTCCTTACATCCAACATCTAGATCTGATAGAGATCAGATCTAAGAGAGAAAAAGAGAGAGAAGAAGAGAAGAAGAAAAATTTTTCTTCTCTTCTTGATGATTTGGTTCAGATCCCATCGAATCTGCATGAAAGAGTTCGTGCAGCGATCTCCTTCTTCGAGATCTAGAAGAAGAGATATAGATCTAAGGCTGAGGAGCGAGATCTGCAAGATGCTAGTACACCAATGATCCCGATGCTTCGATCAGATATCTCTGTGTGGATACCAATAGAGGCTAGGCATGTGTGCGCTACGATTAGAATCCTAGACATTCACAGGATCCAAGGTATGGAGATCTGATCTTTGATTTGATTTTGCTAACGTATTATTTTTCTTTTCAAATTTCTGATCATGGTAGCATGTTCATGTCAAGATCCTAGCCATAATTTTCAAATCAGATTTGGTACATATTTAAATTAAAACTATTTTAATTTATTTATTTTCACTGCATAAGGTTTAAAAAAAAAAATTAAACTTCATGTACGAAACCATAGGGTTTTCTAACAAGGGCTTTCTGAGACTAAGAGATTATTAATTCCTAAGGAATGACTAATCCCTAAGGGACTACTAGTTCCTAAAATTTTACTAATTCTTTTATCCTTAGAGAAGCATGAGGTTTCATGAATTTTCTTAGATAAAGGGATTACTATAGACCTACTAGATGAGGGTGACGGATTTAAGATAGGCTGGTTTAAAACTTTCAATTCAGATATAAGGTCTAGCCTGATCCTTAAATCGAGCAGATCAAATATAGAAGCACACAGATCAAATGTAGGAGCAGTTTCTTAAAGAGTTTTATCAGAAAGAATTTTATCAGCTTGATTCAATATAATTTTATCTTTTTCTTCTAAGAATTTCTTTTCTAACTATACTTCAGAAAGGTTAAGTGTTGGAGGTACCTTAGTAAGATTCAAATGTTCTTCCTCAGTAATTCTCTTAATGATTTCATCATGATTTTTGATCTGTACTTTCAATTAACTGATGCTTGAAGTTGACTCAGAGGATAAGGATATAGAATTTAGATTAACTTCAGTATCAAGATCGGGACTATGAACAGTCTCAATAATTTCATCAGAAAGATTTTCTTTAATCAGATTCTTCAAATGAATTATTTTCAATTTCGATTCCTAAGAGATTAGGTATAGTATTGATCTTTATAGAAAAGTCACTAATCTGATTGGGTATAGCATCGATCTTTATGAAAAAATCATCAATCTTTACTATTGAATTATTAGAATAATCCCAATCAGATTCAGATTCTCTTTTATCTTTTAAAAGGCTATCAGTCTAAGTTTCTTTAAGGTTGAGAGGATGATTCATACAGTTTTGTCTTTCCTCAACCAGATCTAGATATTACTAGATTTTATCAGAACAAGTTTCTATTTTAGGAATTCGATCAAGATCATTGATAGAAACCTTAAGTGAATTTGTATTCCTCTCCTTTTTGAACTTGAGTTGTCTTGTAAGCAGGTTCATCTTTAAAACTTTATAAATTTTTCATGATTCAGCCATCTTTTTAATCATAATTTCTTATATTCTAGGACTAACTTCCTCAAGGTCTTTGATATAATATTTATCGAACCAGTTAAAGAAGAAAATATATCTCTCTTCAGTCCTCATCTGATTAAACCATACTTTTTCTTATAAAATCTCTTTTCCTTTTATTGTAAGAACCACTCTTTCTATCTTTATTTTTGTCAGAATCGAAATCTTCTCTTAGTAGTTCTTTGTTTATATGGAATTCGACTATTTCTATGATATTAGAGTGAATATAAGAGCCATATAGAGTTTCTAAGACTAACCTAGCTAATTTTTTTGTTTTAATTTTTAATTTTCCATCTAAATCATGTGAGATATCTATAATAGGTTCTATACTATAATCTTTTAAACTATTTTCTAATTCTGTCAAAGTTACAGAAGATTTACCTTTTGAAGACATAGCTTTAATATAGGTAGGTTTCCGAAGTCTAGTATTTTTTGAGTTAGAAGATGAGATTTTCCTCGACTTGAAGAGTTTTTTTATCCCAAGATTTTTAAGTTTAGGTTCTATCCTTTCAAGGTCCTAAGGATAATAATTAAAGGACTATTCTTCATTTTCTCCATTAGTTTCTTCAAATACTTCTGGGAAGAATATCTCTTTATTAGTTTCTTTTGGATAGAATTCATCTTCTATTTTTTAGAGTAGATGGATTCTATTAGTTCCCAGTCCTCTACATCAAAGGCTTCAAGATCTTCATCCATTTTACTATATTGAGAGAATCAGCTATCTATTATCTAAATATATGCTAAATATATATTGAATATATCTAACTTAACTAGTCTACCTATTCATATATATATATATATTTATATTACCTAAAGAATCATAGAAAGTGTTAACTCTAATTTTTATTTTAAACTAAGGTTATTCTTAAATTCTATAAAATATACATCTATATTACTAATTAACTCCTCAATAGTTACTAGATTTTCATTCATTTTGCTTATTAGAGATATTTTATAAACATAGAAGAGTTATTTTCAGCATAAGTAAGATACAAATCACTATCAGTTTTTAGAAGTTCGATAAGAGATCAAGGATAATAGCCATAGAGATGATACCAAACAGTTTATGCGGCTTACTATCCTTTTCCTGCCTTTCCTCATGGCTAACAAGAGAATTATTGTGCGATCGAATGGCGACCGCAAGATGGCTAAGGTAAGAATCATCAGATCCCCTCCCCGGCATGACTTGGCTCTGATACCAATTTTGACCTAGACCTACGTGCATACGCATAGAAGCAGTAGTGTGTATGTAAGTGGATCGCCATCCGATTCGCATAGTAATTTTCGTGTTAGCCGTGAGGAAAGGCGTGAAAAGGATAGTAAGTCGCATTGACTGTTTTGTGTCATCCTTATGGCTGGTATCCTTAAATCTCTTGCCTTACTTTCTAAATCTGAAATGGGTGAGAAACCTACCTGTATTAGAACCATGTCAATAAAAATAAATCTTCTATACATTTCGAGGAGTTAGGGGATAGTTTAGGTAATTGAAAAATGCCTAAGGTAAATTTTAGTGAGATATATCATAAGATATATTTTTTCTCTAGAAATAAATACTTTATTAAAATTATAGAAAATTTTTTTTCTATTAGTTCCAATCAAGAAATGATACATCTTTTAAAAAGAGAAGACTTAGAAGAAATACCTTTTGGATATAAATATTTGTATATAGGATTTGTCCAAGTTGCTATCAAGCCATTAACTCGGATGGATCTTAACACTTTAGCACTTGGCTATTTAAGAGACTATCAAAATCTAGACTTTAAGGATTTCTTATTAGGACTCATAGAAGCTAATTGAGTAATGGACTAATATTCTTTAATGTTGGCCCTAATTTCTCTGTTTCATTAATAGATCCAAATATCCTTGATTGTCTCACTCTTAATCTGATTACTTCAGGATATGAGATGAAATCAGGAACAGAGAACTTATCTGTTACTTATAGAATCTATTATAAAGCTATGACCATTGTCAGCCCTAGGGTAAAACTAGCAACTTCAAAAGGATTAACTACTTTGTTTATTGCCAATTTGAAAAATAACTATATAACCCCTAAAAGATTAAAATGGGATGAAATAATTATGTCAGAAAAATGGACTCTAGATCAAGTTATAGAACCTAAGAAAGTTCAAAACTTTGAAGCTAATAGAATCATAAAAACTTCAGACAAAAATGTAGAAGTATACTTCTCTACTAGTAAAAGAATTATGATAGATAGGAGAATTTCTATATCTGATATACCTACTTTTGAAAAAGAAAAGGCTCAATCAAGATCCTCAAATATTGCATATGCTATGTATGAGCCAGTAAGATCTAAACCTGAAATCAATATAATTGACTTTGATGAATTTTAGATAAATAAAAAACTATTAAAGAAAGAATTTGATTCTACAAAAAATAGAAATAGAAAACAGTGGTTCTTTGACATTTTTAATAAGAAAAAATGAAATATTATTAGAGACCTCTGGTTTAATCAAATGAAAACTGAAGAAAGACATATCTTCTTCTTTGATTGGTTTAACAGCTATTTTAAGAACATAAGATCTAGTCTACAAGTTACTATGGTCAAAACTATTTCCAAAATATGGAAAACCGAAAGAGGTCCTGATATAGATTCAATACATCCTCCTTTTGAACCAGTACTAGTTGATGGAGGAATTCATGCTAGTCCTATAAAATTATTTGTTACTGGCTTTAAAGAAACTCCTAAGGTAGAACATCTTAGATAGATTATTGAACAACAAAACTTTATCAATCTTACTCTTAATACTATAGGAAGACAAACTGAAAGAATTAAGAATATCTTTCTAGAAAGGAGAGAAGAAGCAGGAACAATCATTAAAAGATTTTTTGAAAATCTAAAAATAAAAAAAGTTCAAATGCCATTCAGCAATGAAGAAAAGGCTTCTTCTTTAAGAAATGCTCTACCCATGTTTAATGTTCATGAGTTAGACTCTTCTAAGATTAAATTAAGATCAACCTTTTTCGATAAATTTATTAGTCAAATTAGTGCTGAGATGACGGCACTCAATCTTAAAGACATGATAAATTATTTATCTGTTGAATCTTCTGAGGAATTGTGTATATCTCAAGATGAAGAAGGATATTATTTTGAAGATTCTGAGAAAGAAATTAATCAAATTACAAAATATATGGATAATTTGGAGGTTAACAGACTTTATGATTATAAATTCTTAAGATAGGCTCCTAGGATAAAGAACTATTATCCTAGTCCAACTTATGCAGATTTATAGTCGGAAGAAAATTTTGACATAACCTCTTCACAATTTGATGGACAAAGCCTAGTGGAAAAAAACCTGGATGGATTCTCTAAATATCAAATTATTACTATGTGTCAATTAATAATGATGTATGCAAATACTTGTTGAGTTCAAGAAAATTTTGAACCAAATATTATCACAATGATAGTATTCAACTTCTCAGGATAATTAAGAGGTTGGTGGGATAATTATCTCACTATTCATCAAAAATATGAGATCATGACTGCTATTAAAAGAGAGCCTGATGGAACTCCTTCTTTAGAAAATCCTTCTGATGCTGTAATTACCTTAATCCTAAATATCCTTTATCATTTTGTAGGAGATCATGTAGATATATATGAAAAAATTAGAGAACAATTGATCAATCTTAAATGCAAAACTATATTTGATTTTAGATGGTACAAGAATACATATTTTTCTAAACTATATCAACTCCCTGACCCCAATCAAGAATTTTAGAAAGAAAATTTTATATCAGGGTTACCTCCTTTGTTTGCTGAGAAGGTTAGAAATAGATTAAGAAATGAAAGAGATGGTAGTATCAATTATAAGCAATTAAATATGAGAAAGATATCTCAAAAGGTACAATTAGTAAGAGCTGAATTATGTAATGATTTAAAGATTAGAGATCAGTTAAAGAAGCAAAAATTATTCAAAAAAAAAGAATTAGGTAATTTCTATTACCAGTTTGGATTCCAATTAGATCAACCATATAAGAAAAAATCTAAAAAATCAAAAGAATATAAAAAGAAGTACTATAATAAAAAATCATCAAGAAAGAGAAGAGTTATTCCAAACTATATTCTAAAAAGGGCAAAGTGAAGACTGAATACCCAAAAACAAAACCTCTAATCTATTACAAATGCAATCAAAAAGGACATCTAGCAAATCGATGCTATAAAAATACTAGAGCAAAAATTAAAGAAATATCTGAGAAGAAAACTTTGAAAAATATCAAAGAAAAGTTAAAAGTCTGATCAACAATCTGGATCTAGACTCAGAATCTGAGACTAATAATTCTGAAGAATGTTCTTATTATGAAGAAACCCTCCATAATCATACCAGTGATAAAACCATTTCAGTATTATCTAATGAAGAATAATTTATAGCTGATATGATCGATTCTCTTAAAAATTCTGAAGATAGACAGAATCAATTAAAAAAGATTTTTACCCTAGTCAAAAGCAAAAGGCCCAAAATCTCCAAAACCTCGGTAGACATTAAGAATCTCTATACCATGGATGAAGTATTCCAAAGGCTAAGGTAAATCAAATAGAAAGCCCAAAAACCTAGTCTAGATGAGCTAATTAAAGAATAAGTTCTCATAAAAAATGAGTTAGCCCTACTTAAAGAAGAGTTAAAAATAATTAAAAAAATCCTTATTAAAGAAACAGCTAAGAAAGAAGCTCTATCTGAAATAAATAGAAAACTAAAAGCTCCAATAACTAGTGAAGAAAATACATCTGATGACTTCTTAGGATCGATTGATAGATATATAAAACAAAAATGGTATTGTGAAATCTTTTTCAAACTAAAAGGGGGCTATAGTTTTAAACATAAAGTTTTAATTGACTTTGGAGTTGATGTTAACTGCATGAGGGAAGATCTAATTCCTTTTATATATTATGAAATATCTACTTAAAAAATTCAGACAGCAAATGGAAGAAACTTGAGTGTACATTATAAGATTCCTAAAGTTCATATTTATATAAAGAAAACTTATGTTAAAGTGTTGTTCTTGTTAATTAAAACCCTAAAATAAGGAGTTATATTAGGAAATCCTTTTTTAACTCAAATCAAACCTTTTACAATTACGAATGAAGGTATATCGGCCCTCATAAAAGGTAAAAATGTTATGTTTAAATTCTGTTCAGAATCAGAAGAATCTTTTTTAGATCTTTTAAAAGGACCTACGGAAGTAAAAATTATAAATGTATTATCTAATAAATTTTCTTGAAATGACAGGAAGAAGAAAGTATCATCCACTTTGAAAGAAAAAGATTTAAAATTATTACACTCACCTTTTTATTTTAACAGAAATATTATTGAAGGGGAACACCTATCCAGTCTGAACAATTCTGAAGAAGGTAAAATTCTTAACTCTAAAAGTGCTCATCCTTCACTCCTTATCTCTTTGGAAGGACACTCAAAAGAAAAAATATACAATAAGTCAAAAGAAAAAAAGATGAGTTATTTGAAAAAAGTACAAAAAGATTTAACTCCTGATCTTCAAAGCATTATTTTTGACAAAATAATGCAACCTCATGAAGCTAAAAAAATATTCAGAAAATTATATCCCTACCTTGCAATGGAGTGGTACTGGCCAATACTTATTATACCAAATATCAATATCAAAGCCAAGCAAACTATGATCAGAGCTCTATATAAGAGATTGGTTAGAAAAGTTACCATCGACTGCTCTTATCCTATGGACATATTTTCAGATGTAGTTTCCACTATTCTAAAGCAAGCTCAAAAAGATAGAAGAAAATTAGATATATTGATATGCAGCAGCATTGAAGAAAAAAAAATTAAAAAAATTATATATCCTTCTCAAATTTATCACATAACTTTACTCCCAGAAAGAAAAACTGAATATGTCCCCAGATGTAACCAATTCAAGTTCATCAACAGAATAGAGGTTGAAGAATTTATAGAAAATACTGGTATGGAGCATTATATATTCTCTAACTATAAGGAAGTATATTGGACGATTAAGAGCAAGTATTTTCAAGTAGAAAAATATTAGACAAATGGAAGGATATGGGTTACCACAGACCTACCCATGGCAATACCATAGAGAGAAGGAAGTTGGGACATTCTGCTGAATCCAGAAAACTATTCTAAAAAAATAAAGAATAAACTAAAGTATCCCAGGAATAGTATGATTTACTTTCAAAGCAAAGAAGAACATATGATTACCAAAGAATTTGATGACTCCTTCTGTTGGAAAACGTAGGCAATTTCATACATGTATTTCAAAACTTATTGAAATAAAATATAGTAAAATATATCTAGATTAATCATATTAACTTAACATACATATAATCTAATCATCAAATTAACATACTCTAGGATCTATGACATGATATAGTGCATATAAAATCTGAAAAGAGCAGAAAATAAAATCTGCATGCATGGATGTAAGCAGTAGATCAAATCTATATCTACTTGAGTTCAGAACTCGATACCTGAGCACGGGTCGATGATCGTCACTATTGAGAGATATGATAAAAAAAATTCTCATTAGTTGCTCACAGCTGCATAGATGTTTGATCTCTACAGTAAGTCCACTCGAAACTTCGATCTGATCGGTCTCCTTGGGAATGCTAGTTTGCGTGAAAACCTTCTTCTTGGCTGATCTGGATCTTTTTTTCAAATCTTTGAAATCTTTTTAGAGGTTGAAGATAGATTTCTGAAGGAGATGAGGATCTAGAAGAAAGATAGTGAAGAAAATAATTTTTTTTTCTCTCTTCCCAAACCCATAGGAAGAAACCCTAGAAGACTAGGTTTTGTGTACACCCAAAGAGAGAGGACTCTCCTCTCTTTTTTTTCACACCATGAACCATGCCTAACTCCTCCTCAACGTGAAGAGCACTCTCTCTTCTCTCTTACACATATAAAATAAAATAAAACCCTTTTATTTTGGCATGTAAGGAGTTGGGGTGAAGAGTCCAACATTGTTTGGACTCTTCCTTTAGTTGTTGCCTTCTCACACAAATTCCATGACTAAAAAAATATGGGATGCCCCAATTCCTATTTTTCCATAGTAAATCAGATCCTTATCTGATTTTTCACATTAAAAAATTTCTCAAAATGTGGCACAAAATAAATAGAATAAAGGAAGTGGGTGGCAAGATTGTAGATAAGGTCAAACCTTATCTTATATGGTAACTAATTCAAATCATATTTGAACCTACCATATTATACCAGATTTTATCCATATTTGGACATGAGAAAGGGATGGTGGAACACTCTTTTGTCTAGAGAAACTATCATGTAAGAACCTTTTTGGCATGGAGAAAGGTGGGCATCCAAAGTTGTGGTGCAAGGAAGAAGAGTCCAATGCTATATGGACTCTTGGTTTTCTTATTTGATTCCAAACCAAATCATATCTGGTTTAGTCTAAATAAATAGATTAAATCTAATCTAATTAGATTTATAAATTTTTAATTAAATTTTAATCAAATTAAAAATTGATTAAATTAAAGTTCTGATCAAATCAGAGCAATTCTTCTTTAGCGATTAGATCATCTCATAGCCTAATCGGGTCAAATCTAATTGAATCTAATTTAATTAGATTTTATCAAATCTTCTTTACTCAATCAAATTAAGTTAATTAATAATTTAATTACTAATTAATTTTTTATTTATTTACTAATACTTGATAAATAAATTTATTATAATTTTTGCATAAAGTTAACCATCAATCGAATTAACGATTAAACCCTTAAATGATTCTTAATCGTTGATCAGCCACAAGATCAGTCAGAATTTTTTTTTGAGTGTGACTTCATAGGTTCGAATCTAAGCTGGTAGCATAAGAATAAATTTTTGAACCAATCGATGTAACCATCTAGAATGGGACCCAACGTCCAGATAGGTCGAATGATGGCGAAGCAACATTCAAGAACCTATTAGTGTATGGTTATCGTATAATTCTTCTCTTTAACCCTAATGCTTAAGGATGACCTAGGATTTAACTATCAATCCTAGATAAGTCATCCACATTATATTTCAATCTTTCAAATCCATCACATGAATTATTCGGATCCAAATTTTACTAAATTGAAATACATTGATACATTAACTCCTACTAATTCGGAGGGATCAATCCCATCTTGACTCATGCATCGACTTGACAAATACTTGACTGCACCCAAAAATCTTTTATTACTGAATTATAAATTCAGATAGTTTGGTATCAAAGTACAATGAGTTGCTTGCAAGTCATCATGGTGATCTTAGGTTGGAGGGATACTTATATCCATACTCTTCGTGAGCTACTCTTGATAGTAGAGTGCTCTGCAGTTGGTCACGTTTAATAACGATGTAGTCTTATATCTTACCTACATGCCATATCAATATTTTCATACTATTTGGTTACGAGGAAAACTAATGCATATGGCACATAATGACCTACACTTGATATTGTTATCATCCTAATAATAGCGTATTGTTTGGTCACGAACCAGTTTAAGGATTATGCAATAAATTCTCTTTTATCGATGAAAGTAGTCCTAAGGACTTCATCACAATACAGGAGTTTGTTAGAAGATGTAATCTTATAATGAAAAAGTCTAAATAATTTTTATTATTGATCAATTCATATACATTTATAATTAGCATAATTGTCAAATGATTGACTTTAGGATATATTTTTCAATAACTCTCACTTAGACTAGTGTCAATTAGTATAATATCATATACCCATCTTTGATTTATCATCTCAGAACTCCTAGATACTGAGGCCTTAGTAAACAGATTGGTCAGATTCTTCTTTCCATCGATCTTCCAAAGTTCGACATTACATGGATTCATGATTTCTGGAATAAGGTGGTAGCGATGCAAAATTCTTAGTAAGCTAATGGGACTTTGGCTCCTTGGTATGAGCTATGGCTCTGATGCTGTACAATACAGTAGAACCATCATAGGAGGGTGCCACTTCTAGCTTACCAGTGAACCTGTACAATCACAAAGCTTTCTTGCAAGCATCGGATACTACAATGTATTTAGCCTCGCAATTTGAATTTGGCTATATTGTTCTGCTTAGAACTTTTTTAATATATTGCTCCATTATTTAGAGTAAGGATGTATTTCGATACGTTCTTGCTATTATATCCAACTAAAAACTAGAGTCATACTCTACAAATTTTAAGTTAGATTCTTTATAACCGAATCACTGATCCTTAGTGTTTCTAAAATACCTAAGGATGACCTTTCAGTGAATCTCATCTAGATCTTGCAAGTATCCACTTACTATCCCAGTGAGTATTATTGGGAAATATGTCCCAAAGTCAATCGTTAGACGATTGTGCTTATCTTGTAAACTGTATATGAATTTTTATTAATAAAAATTATTTGATATTTCATTACAAATTGAGCATCTTCGAACTCCTATATTGTAATGAAGTCCTTAGGACTATATATATTAATCGATAAAGGAGAATTTATGGTTAAGTTCTTAAAATTGTTCACGATCAAGTGATACGCTATTACTAGAACGATAGCGATATCAAGTGTAGGTCGTTGTGTGCTATATAAGTTAGTTGTTCTCTTAACCAAGGAGTGTGGAGATACTGTTATGGCATGCAGATAGAATGTAAGAGTACATTTGCATCGAACGTGACCATGTGCGGAGCACTTTGCTGTCAAGAGTAGCTTTGAAGGGTATGGGATAAATGTCCTTCCGACCTGAGACCACCATGATGACTTGTAAGCAACTCACTATACTTTAGTATCAGACTATCTGAGTTTCTAACTTAGTGATGAAAGGATATTAGGTGCAGTCAAGTATTTATCAAATCGGTGTATGAGTCAAGATGGAACTGATCTCTCTGAATTGGTAGGAGATATGCATCAGTGTATTTCAATTTAGCAAAACCTTGGCTACGATAATCCATGAGATGGATTTGAAAGGTTGAAATATGATGTGGTTGACTTAATTAGGGTTGACAATTAAACCCTAAGTTACCTTGAGCATTTGGGTCAAAAGGATGAGTTATACGGTAACCATATGTCAGTAGGTTCTAGAAGGTTCTTTACAACACTTTGACCCATCCGGTTGTCGGGTCATCATTGCTAGATGGTTATATCAATTGGTATAAAAAATTATTTTTATGCTACTGACTTAGGTTTGAATCTATGGGATCACACATATTAAAAGATTTGGTCTGATCTGATGGCTGAAGAGTTCAATTGGATTGTGACTCTGGTAAAGAGTCCTACATGGACTAAGACTCTGTGGGAGAGTCCCACTGAGATTGAAACTCTACCATTTATAAAGAATTAATTAGTAATTAGATTACTAATTGACTTAATTTGATTAGATAAAGAGCTTTGGAGTAAGTCTAATTGAATTAGATTCAGTTCGACTCAGATTGGGATTGATATGATCAAATCCGATTACAAGAAAAATTTGATCCTGATTCGATCAGGGTTTAGACTCAGCTAATTCTTAATTGGGTTAAGAATTTAATGAGATATTTAGATTTTTAATTAGATTAGATTCACTTTTATCAGTAGTTTCAATCTAAATTTGATTTGGATTAGAATTGAATTAGAAATGAAGAGTCCAAGTCAGACTAGGACTCTATCCTTATCTTTTGCGCCACATCTGGATCCATGTCAATTTCTCCATGCCTAATTGGTTTTGGGTTGTGATTTTTTGCATCATGAGAGAGGATCCAACAAAGGTGGTTGGCTCTAGCTGATGAGTCATAATATTATTTCTTTTCTAATTCGAATGTGATCCGAATTAGAGATAAGATACAGACTAAGAAAAAGATTTTTCATATATAGTATATTATTGGAATCATATTATTATTTTTATTATTTTTATTGAGGAATATTTTAGTGTGTGGGACTCAAAATTTCTTCTCCACATCTTAATGATTTTTTTTGGAATTTTTTCAGACACCAAAAAGGGATTTTGGCATTGATTCATGGCATCCTTTCTTGGAAAGTCCTAATTCCTAGTCTATAAAAAGGGGACCCCTTTCTTGGACATCCCATGATCAATTTCTTTATAGATTTTTTATTTTTAGAGCCTCTTATGCTCCTCCTCTCTTCTTCTTCCAGATCTTCTATCACTTTGGAGTATCTAAAGTGCTTGTAGAAGAAGGAAGAGGTCAGCTGTCGAAGTTATTCGCAGACTAGTATCTCCGAGCCCCTGATTTACACTAGTCTTCGTGTGGATTTTTCTATAGAGGCCAGATGACTTTGTGTGGCTACAAGTGATCTGAGGAGCACCCTCTCCAATCATTGAATTAGAGAAGATCAAGATCAAAATTTATTTGGTATCGATCTCTAACTTATTTTGATTCCTATGGTAGATCTAATAGTTAGATCTAGAATTTCAGCATTGATGAGATCAATATGATTTTTATTTTCAAATCTAAAGCATATATTTTTCATATCAAAGATCTTGATATGGTAGTTTAAGATTAGATATTATATATATGATTAAGATTAAATTATTTAATCTATTATTTTTACTGCATAAAATTTTTAATTATATATACTGCACTACCACAAATTTTTCTTCAACTGATATCAGAGCCAGATTATTTTGATATAAATTAATATGACTTTAGATCTAATTTTTTGTTATTAGATCTAATTATTTATGATTTAGATTATATTTAAATTAGTTTATTTTTATATTTGATTATTATTTATTTAGATTAGATGTTCTGAGTAGCAAAGTACTCGGATTGGATAATCATCAGGCCGTCTGATCATAGGAGCAAGTAGAATTTCATGACCCTCTCCTCCCATTCAATGAGATGCTCTTCATGATATGTAGGGGTGCCACTGTGAGGTTTCATGAAGAAGAATGTGAAAAGAAAAAACTTACTTTCTTACAAAACCCTAGATCTTGAAATCTTAGGTGTTGTTGTATGTGATGCAAGTTGCGAAGATAGTTAGTTACATCTAATCTTATTTAGTAAAAATTATTTTGATCTAAAATCATAAAAAATTTAGATTTGATCTAAAAGATTTTATGACTTGATGTAAAAAGTTTATATAAAAAATTATTTTCAAAATCTTAACCATGTTGATGCAAAACTTAATTAAGAATTAAGTATCAAGCTAATTGGATCTAGAATTATGATTTAGATCTAATGACATTGCATAAAACATGGGGTATGGGTTAGCTCAAATCAAGTCTTTCTCTTTAATTGGGTTAGACCTAAGGTTAGAATCAAAGAATTGATGACCATATAAAGAAATTGATTAAGTCTAACCAAATATTGAATTAGATTAATCAAAATTTCTCTAGTATAATAGTTGTAGATGGTCAAGTCCATGTTTTTGATTAGACCAAATAGACCTTGATTGTGGCTCATTGGTTGAACTCGAATCATTAGGTTGGTCAAATCGAAACTAGTTAACCAATTGGTATCTAAGGTAGTATGGCATTTCGATCGGTGGTTTTTAATTGGGAGCGGCTTACCTGGCTATTTCGATGGTGTCTAAGGCAAGCTTAGCAGACCCTCCACCGATCTCACTTACGTGGCCAATTTGGTGAACTAGATTTTGATTAGATTGCTAACTATTTGAGTTAGCCCATGTCATTAAGGTTAATCAGTGTGATTGATCTAGATGCCAGTTCAATCAGCATGACCTAACCCGATTCAATGACTTGGTGAAGTTAGTGGGAGTATTATGGTCTACTGATTGATCTTTTCTTCTCTTCTCTCTTTTCTAAATCAATTAAATTCTCTAGATTATTAGGTCCTTAAAATGAGCTGGTTATGGTGATAACTAGATCATAGCTCCCATTAAGATGAGTGATAATGGATCCATTATTTTTGATTGACATTGTAGGTACATGAAGGAAAAACTGCTTTTTTCCTTGTAGGATCTTCCAGATCTAATGAGATCTGGATGAATATTTTTTAAAAAAAATATTTATTTATTTTAGATCTAAGGTCTATTAGATTTGATTCTTATTATCTGATATTTAATCTAAAATTAAATCTAAAACTTGAGGATTAGAGAAATACCTCTAGGGTAACTAGATTACCCTGTAGATGATGCAGCAATGCCCGAGGTTCAAAATAGCCACGCAGTCGTCTGGCCTCTACTGATATCTACTCAAGTAGGATCTGGATCATCTTCTCCTCATAAATTTTCTCCAAAAATCAGATCTGGATCTGATCTGGAAGATCTTCAAAAGATCTTCTGAAGCTGGAGCAGTAGCTCTCGACAAATCCCTGCAGCCTTCTGATCAGAAGGCACCACGCCTTGGACAAGCACCAGATGGATGCCCAACTCCTTAACATGAAGAGGGGAGGGAGAGGAGTAGAGGAGATGAAGAGAAGTGGAGGGAAATCTCATTTTTGCTGGGTATTGAGTAGATTCTCTAAACCTAGGCGCAGACAGGGTATAAGTAGATCCTACTGAGCCATGCAGTGCCACATCATTCGATCAATCAAAAAATTCTAATTAATTTTGGAAAAATTTTGATTGGTGGAGTGATATCATCTGATCATATCAGATAAGAATCCCCTCAATTTCCATCACTATTGGCACCAACACTGGATAAGCACAGTGAGATTGGCGCCCCACAGTCCAAGTCGATCAAGGGATTAGAGTCCTCATCTCATGGGACTCTATCCTTATCCACTTGGGGTGCACGCCCAATCTGATCTTGGTGCTCACTTTGAGGCCTATTTAGTAGGTCACACTCCATAAACATACTCTAATAACCTCTTGCCAAGTGGCCTTCAGTTTAAGATCTATAAGTCAACGTTTGATCGATGTCCTAAAATAGAAATGGCAGGTGACAGAAATTAGCAGGTGTTATCTTAAATTCATCTCATGAATTAAGACAAGACTTTTCTGAGCTAAACTGGCTCCAGTCAGACTGAGAGAAACCTT
Source organism: Elaeis guineensis (assembly GCF_000442705.2). Classification (NCBI taxonomy): domain Eukaryota; kingdom Viridiplantae; phylum Streptophyta; class Magnoliopsida; order Arecales; family Arecaceae; genus Elaeis; species Elaeis guineensis. Next base: position 26,204,868 of record NC_026006.2, on the reverse strand, counting down.
CTCAAGATTCTTTGGATGAGTCAAATCACATTTGGCTCAGTTGATATGAAAAAGATTGCACGAGGAGAAAGATAGGCTCAATCGTGTGCTAGCACGATTTCTTTGAACCTAATTGGATCTAATCCAAATCAATCGAACTGGGCTAGCTCAATTGATGACATCCAGACCCTAACTCTTATTTGTGTGACCCAGTTAGGTTCATTTTGTATGGTAATGAGACATGTCATGATCTCATCATCAACATTATCGAAACTCCTTTCGATGGATCAGAACTCTTCTGATTCAGACAATTAGAATGATCGATCATCAAGATCATTCTAATTGCTCCCAAAATGCACCAGTGACACCTAACAGTATATGGCGGCAATCCATAAAAAATGAAGATGAACTTCTCGGTGCAGCTACCTGTGTGATTGAGTTCTTCTATCATGAGTCCCAACTGAATTAGGGTTAAGGTGAACTCGTCAAACCCAACATTAGTCATATGAATCAATCGATCGATCCAAGTTCGATGTGAAACCCCAATGGAAAACTTTTTTTTCATTATTTCACTCTGCCATGGCCATGGGCTTAAGGACTCAATCTTTCGATCATCATAGGACTACTCCTCTTATCTACCGAGATTGATAGATCCCATCTTGGTGCGATCTGGTTCCTACAATGAATATGCTACAGCCAACATATACCTCAGAGTTTCGAATGGCTAGGAGATCGAGTTATGGTGTAGTCAAACTATAACACATTCAAGGTGAACTATCGAAGCACGTCAGGTCAAAGAACTAGATACACAGCTGCAGCATCGAGCTAGTCATCGATGAGAAAGTAGACTTCCTTATGACTGCTCGAGGTGGTCACGCTTAGTACTCTCATTCTCAACGAATACCTATACTCTCGCTCTGGTGTCTCTACACCGTAGACTCAAGACTCATCTACCCTAAGAAAGCGATCGTACATCAATCTTCCAGATCGATCACCATCCTCATGATGATCCTATGGTCAGGAGCTATTTATGAGTTAGTTATATAAATTCATGCCTTAAATTTCCAACTCTTGAAAATATGAATTAACATTCCTACTAACTCAAAGGATGTATCGCAGACATAATGTATACAATGTGATAGTAGAATAACCCTTTTATTTATTTATGGTCAAAATTATAAATTTGCCCTTACATTTGTACAGGAATGTGTCAGCCAATCTGGCATTTAGGGCACACATCTAACAAACTCCCACTTGACCTAATGCCAATTGGCTATATATCTAAGTCCCATCTTCTTAAGGTGGGCTTCGATCTTCTACTGGCCTAATGGCTTTGTTAGTGGGTCTGCCACATTGTCTGTGGAGTCGACTCTCTTAACCTTGATATTACCTTTTTTGAGGTAATCACGGATTTGATGGAATCGCCGCTCGATATGCTTGGACTTCTGGTGAGACTTTGGCTCCTTAGCTAGAGTTATGGCATCATTATTGTCGCAGTAAAGAGGGATGGCATCCGATGACATCACTCCAAGCTCTGTGGTAAACTTCTTGTACCAGAATACCTCCTTCGCAGCTTCCGATGCAGCAATTTACTCTGCCTCCATGGTGGAATCAACAATTACCGTCTGCTTGAAACTCTTCTAGCTGACTGCACCGCCATTGCAAATGAACAGACTCCCAGATGTCAACTTTCGATCATCTATATCAGACATAAAGTCTGAGTCTGTAAATCTCTGAACCTGGAGTTTTCCATTCCCAAAGACTAGAAACATATCCTTAGTCCTTCTCAAGTACTTAAGGATACATTTCACAGAAGTCCAGTGCTCTTCGCCTGGATTTGACTGATATCTACTTGTGACACTCACAGCATGGGCTATATCAGGTCGTGTACATAGCATGGCATATATGAGGCTCCCTATTGCGAAAGCATAAGGGATCTTGCTAATACGTTCAATCTCCTCAGGTGTGCTAGGGCACATCTTCTTGGAGAGATGAATGCCATGTCTAAAAGGTACTAAACCTCTTTTGGAGTTTTCCATGCTAAACCTTTTTAGCACCTCCTCTATGTACATCTTCTATAAAAGTCTCAGTATCCTATTTTGTCTATCTCTATAGACCTTAATACCCAGTATAAAGGATGCCTCTCCTAGATCTTTCATAGAGAACTCCTTAGACAACCATATTTTGACTGAAGTCAACATGAAAATATCATTCCCAATCAGGAGGATGTCATCTACGTACAGTACGAGGAAGATAATTGTGCTCCCATTGACCTTCTTGAACACACATGGTTCCTCCTTGTTCTTGATGAAACCAAACATTTTGATCACATCATTGAAATGAGTATTCCAGCTCCGAGATGCTTGCTTAAGTCCATAAATGGACCTTTGCAGCTTACAGACCTTGTGATCATCATCACTGGATGTGAAACCAAGCGGCTATTCCATATAGATATCTTTCTCAAGATATCCATTTAAGAACACTATTTTCACATCTATTTGTCATATTTCATAATCAAAATAGGCTACAATAGCAAGCAATGTGCAGATAGATTTTAGCATTCTACAGGCGAA